>NC_142939.1:59222263-59245548 GCF_046866305.1 Octopus bimaculoides | reverse complement strand
TATATATATATATATATATATCATTAAAGTATACATACAAAATACATGAGGAAGCATTTTGATATTAATATTTGTACTTCCTAATGTATTTTGTGCCTAAATTCTTAAATAGAAGAGCATCTGGTGTTACTTCACCACAATGGTTATCTAATGTCCATACGCAGTGTGAAACCAATTGGTATGATTGGCTAAAGTGGATCTATAATACCGTACATTCTTCAATATACATTAGATTACATTATAGCATACACACACACACACACACACACACACACATATGTATGAATGGTGTGGCATCTGATGTTTTGAGGAAACAAAGGATGAAGCCATGTGTCTATAGGTTTTCTGTTATTGATACTCTCTGTTGGTTGCAGCTTCTTCACTGTTTTATTTTATTTTAAATAAAATTTTTTCACTTATGGTAGTGGTGACAAAGGCATTAACAAATCTACTAATCCACCTGCTTGAGCCAGTAGATTAACATAATTGTTAGTGCCTCTTCTTTTGCATATAAGGCTAGAAATTTTGAGGGTGTAAGATTATTGATCCCTTTTATCTGGTACTTTGTTTCATCAACTCCAGAGAGATGAAAGGCTAAGAATCTGGGAGGGAATGGAACATGGAACATAAAATGTTAGAAGAAATACATTTTTTTTTTTCTGATCCTGTCATGCTGTACAATCCATGCCAGCATGGAAATCGGATGTTAAATGTTGGATGAATAGATAAGAATACAAATCGTTTCTATCATCTAATTTATTTATCTGTAAGGACAAAAGGTAAATCGCAGAATAATGCTAATAATATAGCCTGACAGGATAAACTATCCCTATTTTGCAGAGAAAAGTGTAGGTGGCTAGCTGTGGACTCGAACTCACATCCCCGTGATTACATGTCACGATGCTTTGACCGATTAAGCTAAACTACCCACTACAAATTCCTCTGCAAATTAATATATATAAATCTCAAACTTCGTTTGTTTATTTACGTTTGTCGTAATTTGAATTTAACATATGAGAGCGTCTCATAAAGCGAGATTTATATATCTTAATTTGCAGAGGAATTTGTAGTGGGTAGTTTAGCTTAATCGGTCAAAGCATCGTGACATGTAATCACGGGGATGTGAGTTCGAGTCCACAGCTAGCCACCTACACTTTTCTCTGCAAAATAGGGATAGTTTATCCTGTTCAGGCTATATTATTAGCATTATTCTGCGATTGAGAATTTAAAATCACTTCTTTAACTTTCTAAAAGACATCTCAACGCTTCTAAAAGCAAACTTCGTTTGTTTATTTACGTTTGTCGTAATTTGAATTTGACAAAAGGTAAATTTGTACTAGGCAGAAACTGAACTCGGAACGTGGTGTCAAAACAAATATGTACATATATGACATGGTAGAAGTAGCTTATGGTAGTTGGTTCTGTTATGTTTCTTTCTGAAATATAACTGTACTCAGGTCTGTTTGACCTTTCATTTTTCTGAGCTCAATAACAGACCAGACTACGAAATAAATACTGGAGTTTAGTGCAAATTCACTATAACCTGTGCCCTATTATGGCCACAGTTCAGTGAACAAAACTTCTAAATATCCACTATATAAGACTGCATGTATATTTATGTTTGTGTGCTTATGTGCATGTAATGATTATATAACCAGAGGAAAACAAGGTTGATTCATGCCCTTACTATTGTTTTACTTACCATTTCATCGTCATCAGAAGAGGAAGAAGGAGAACATGGAATAAATTGCTTGGTGTTCTTCCCCTGAAGAAGTGATTAGGTCATTGTCACTGAAGTAATTGTAAAAATATAGATTATTAAATAAATCTCTCTTGCTTCTTTCCTTTGGTTAAATAATTGTTATATATTCTCTGTGGATATTACAATTTATGTGCCTACATCACAGAATTACATGCATATTGACACAGACTCACTTTTGGGGAGAACTTTGCAGTGAATGGATCATATGGAGTTCTAAATAAATGATTACATACTGTACTTAATACCAAATTGTACTTATATGTATGTATGTGTGTGTGTATGTGTACATGTATACACACAGATGCTTACACATACATGTATGTCTATAAAGAATGTATTATTCTGGGTCTATAAACTGGAAGTAATATTCACAATCAACTATTTTTATTCATTTATTTATTTTTCTCTCTTTATAATTCTTTTGTAAGAGGTTCCTAAATACTTATTCATTTTTGATATTTTCTAATGCACTCTAGTTCTGGAAATCATTCTGATTCTTATCATAAGGTATTTATTATTGTTTTTGTTGTTGTTATTTTTATTAAGGCAGTGAGTTGGTGGAACCATTTGCACACTGGGTAAAATTTTTAGCAGCATTTCATCCAAGATCCATTTTTCTTTTCATACTTTCAGCGTCAATAAAATTAGACCCTCCTCCCCTTGAACATTGAGGTCAATATAATTGACTAGCCCGCTCCCAGATATTTCAGGTCTTATACTTAAGATAGAAAGAATTATTATTATTATGAATACCGCGCTAAATGCTTAGCGGTGTTTCATCTGTCTTTACGTTCTGAGTTCAAATTCCACCAAAGTCAACTTTGCCTTTCATCCTTTCAGAGTTGATGAAATAAGTACCAGTTATGCACTGGGGTTGATGTAATCAGTTAGTCTCCTCCCCACAAATTCCAGACCCTGTGCCTATAGCAGAAAGGATTATTATTATTATTATTATTATTATTATTATTATTATTATTATTATTCCAAGGTAGTGAGCTGGTGGAATCTTTAGCACACTGGGCAAAATAGTTAGCAGTATTTCTTCTGGGTCTTTACATACTGAGTTCAAATTCCGCTGAGGTTGACTTTGCCTTTCATCCCTTTAAGGGTCAGTAAATAAGTACCAATTGAGCATATTATGCCAAGGCAGCAAGCTTGTAGGATCGTTAGCATGCTGGGCAAAATGCTTAGTGTCATTTCATCCATCTTTGTGCACTGAGTTCAAATTCCACAGAGGTTGACTTTGCCTTTGATCTTTTCGGGTTCAGGGAAATAAGTATCAGTTGAGAATTGGGGTCAATGTAATCAACTAGCCCCCTTCCCCAAAATTTCAGGCCTTGTGCCTATAATTGAAAGATTA
Source organism: Octopus bimaculoides (assembly GCF_046866305.1). Taxonomy (NCBI): domain Eukaryota; kingdom Metazoa; phylum Mollusca; class Cephalopoda; order Octopoda; family Octopodidae; genus Octopus; species Octopus bimaculoides. Next base: position 59,242,426 of record NC_142939.1, on the reverse strand, counting down.
TTATTATTATCAGAACCATCCAAGTGGGATCACTGCCAGAGCAGCGCTCTGGTTTCTGTGCCAGTTGCATGTAAAAAGCACCATTTGAGCATGATCGTTACCACCTTTGCCTTACTGGCACTTGTGCCGATGGCATGTGAGCAAAACATTCGAGCAAGGTCATTGCCAGCACTGCTGGACTGACTCCCGTGCCGGTGGCATGTAAAAACACCATTTGAGCGTGGCCGTTGCCAGTACCGGTGGCACGTAAAAGCACCCACTACACTCATGGAGTGGTTGGCGTTAGGAAGGGCATCCAGCTGTAGAAACTCTGCCAGATCAGATTGGAGCCTGGTGCAGCCATCTGGTTCGCCAGTCCTCAGTCAAATCGTCCAACCCATGCTAGCATGGAAAGCAGATGTTAAACGATGATGATGATCATTATTATTATTATGTCAAGCTGGCAGAAATACTTGTGGAATCAGACAAAATGCTTAGCAGCATTTCTTCTGGTTCATTATGTGCAGATTTCAAATATAAAGTCAACCTCAGCTTTGCCTCGCATCCTTTTGTGTCCGTAAAATAAATTCCAGATGGGAACTGCCATGGGTGTATGTAATCAACTAACCCTCTCCCCTAAAATTTTGGGCTTTGTGCCTATAATAGAAAGGATTATTAATAACGTGGCAAGCAGGTATTTTCTCTGTCTTTATGACCTGAATTCAAATTCTGCTAAGGTTGACTTTGCCTTTCATCCTTTCAGGGTCAGTAAATTAAGTACCAGTTGCATACTGAGGTCGATCTAATCGACTAGCCCCCCCCCCACTCAAAATTTCAGGCCTTGTGCCATTAGTAGAAAGGATTATTATCATTATTGTTGGCTTTGTGTCAAAATTTGAAGCCATTATTATTATTATTATTCCACCGAGGTCAACTCTGCCTTTCATCCTTTCGGGGCCTGTAGATTAAGTACCAGTGAAACACTGGTCAATGTAATTGACTAGCCCCATTCCCCCAAAGTTTCAGGCCTTGTGCCTTTAGTAGAAATGATTATTATTATTATTGCCGGCCTTGTGTCAAGATATGAAGCCATTATTACTAGTATTACTATGTATGCAAATTTTTCTCTAGGCCAAAAGCATGTTTAGCACTTAATTCTAAATATGCTTTTAGCCCCCTAAATATTTTTTGAGTTTTGTTTTATTTATTTCTTTTTTTTTTTTTGTTTTGTTAACTGCTATTTATTTTACTTATGTAATTTTTTGTTTTTATACAAAAGAATGGATAGGCTACATCTAAATTTCTTCATTATCTTTTGCGAGTTTTCAGTTTTTATTTATTCGGCTTCAGTTGTTTGTTGTTGTTCTTTTCCGTTTAGTTTAGAGCAAGTGTGCCTATGACTTTAGGGTGTCTATGACTTTACCAATATTTTTATTAATAGTCTATATAATTTATTAATAGTCTATATAATTCAACCAGTCAGTTATGATTACATCATTCTAATATGCTGTAAAACAGTGTTATAAATCATCTAGTTTTATTTGATTTCAACTTTTTTTCTTTTATTTCATTCTTTTTCTTTTCTTTTTTTTTATTGTTTGTTAGGCTGGAATCTCAGTCATGTGATTATTTCACCTATACATACATTTGGTTTTTTAAGTCATTTTATATAACTATAAAATGGTGGATGCCAATATGGATGAACAACAGACAAATTTGTTTTGTGGCATTTTGTTATCTCCCTTTTACATTCCAAGTTCATCTACAAAGATTGAATTTTTTCCTCTTCATTCTTATATTCATGCATTCTTGCTTCCATATATCAATTCCCTTACCTACACTTTGAAACATATATAAATATACTTAAATCTGTTTGTATACAAAAATGAATATGGTTTCATACTTTTTCTCTTTTTTATTTCTGATGAGTTTTCTGTTCAAAAATTTGATGTCATCTAATTTATTTTCATAAAGAATTAAAAAGACAATGAATAAACTGTTTAAATATCAATACTTTCTTTATAAGTTGAATTGTTAGAGCATTGAACAAAAATGCCTTGGCCCTGCTGTTTATATTTTGAGTTTAATTCCTGCCAAAGTTAAATTTGCCTTTTGTTCTTATGGAGTCATTTAAATAAAGCAATATACTATAAGTCAAATACTTAGCTTGAGATATTCATCTAATCCCTTCTCTTAAAATTTTTTGGCTTTATACCTAAATTACAAACAACTGTAGACTGTTGTACTTTGTGTTCATAGTTCAAATCCAGCCGAGGTCAAATTTGCGTTACATTATTCAAGGACCACCAGCCAACTAATCTCCTCCCATCAAAATCAATGGCCTTGTGCTTAAATCATTAGAATACTGGCAAAATATGCTTTACTGTATTTCTTCCAACTCTTTACATTCCAAATTCAAATTCCACCAAGGTCAGCTTTACTTTTCATTGTTTTGGTATCAATAAAATAAGGGCTAGTCAAGGACTGGAGTCAATGTAGCCAACCAAAATTTCAGGCCCTTGTGTCTATAGTAGAAAGGATTATTATTATTATTATTATTATTATTATTATTATTATTATTATTAGGGCAATAAGTGGCAGAATCACTACTGCACTGGACAAAATGTTTGGTTGCATTTCTTCTAAGCTCAAATACCACCGAGATCATATTTGCCTTTCATCCTTTTGAGGTTGATAAAGTAAAGTACCAGCCAAATGCTTGTGTAAATGGTATTTCTTAACACTCCACCTACACTCAAAATTGGTGGGCTTGTGCCAAATTTTGGAAAAGTTGTTGTTGTTGTTGTTGTTGCTGTTGTTGTTGTTGTTGTTGTTGTTGTTGTTGTTGTTGTTGTTGTTGTTGTTGTTGTTGTTGTTGTTATCAGCATCTGATACTGAAATTTGGTATTCTACTATCAATTTGGTGCCTTCTGAATGTATTCTATTAAAAAAAAAAAAATCGAAATCTGAAATGGTGGAGTCTTTTTTTCCTTTCTTAGACTATGAACAATTGTAATCAATCATATTAAAACTCCTTTACATGTTATTTTTTCTTTCATACCACAAACCTATAACAGTTCACAATGCACAATAGCCATTCAGCTCACCATATTCATCCCAGGCCACCTCCACATCGTTAGAGGCCACTAGACAAAGCCATATGCTACAACCCCTATGTACACAAACACAGCTAGATAGGTTAGTATTAGACTTAAGGGGGCCCATGGGCAACTACTCTGTGTACCCATGTTTTATGACAGCACTGTATTGACAAAACTTTATCTCCCAGTCTATAAAAATCCTAGAAAATTCATAAACATTGCATCTTCCTTCTCTTTAGCTTAATATGTAAAAAAAAAAAAGTTTTAATAAAGAATAAAAAAATTGTGCTCATTACATTTGTTTATTAATTAGCTGTCTTCTTAAAGCAGTGAACTAGCAGACTTGTTAGCATGCTGGACAAAATGCTTAGCAGCATTGTTTCCAACTCATAATTTGAGCTCAAATTCCACCAAAGTCAGTGTTGCCTTTCATCCTTTCGGTGTCAATAAAATAAGTACCATTTGAGCTCTGAGGCTGATGTAATCGACTTGCTCTCTCCCCTAAAAAATTCTAGCCTTTACCTATAGCAGAAAGAATTCATGCATTAGTGAGTTATTGGTCTTACTCTGTTGAGAGAAGTAGAGGGCACATGCATGGCTGTGGCTAAGAAGTTTGTTTCATAACCATGTAATTCTTGGTTTGACCCCACAGTACAGTACTTTGGGAAAATGTCTTCTATTGTTGCACACCTTACCTGTATGTATGTGCAAAGTCATGGCTGTATTTAAAAAGTTTGCTTCTAAACCATGAGGTTTCAGGTTCTGTCCTACTGTGCAACAACTTGGGCAAGTGTCTTCTATATTCCTGGGCTAACCAATGCCTTGTAACTAAATTTGGTAGACGGAAACTGTATAAAGCTTGTCATATATGTGAACACATGTCGATCTGTGTGAAAAAAGCCCTGAGCTACCTACAAATGGTAATGTTTGTTGGCATTTCCCTGTTAACAAATCATCCACCTGCCCTGCTCTTTCAAATATGATGATATGTACTCATCTAACCCAAGCCAGTAGGAAAAACGTGTATGTAAAGCAAATTAATCATGTGTATGCATGTACAATTTTCACCAATGTACATTGGTTTGAAAAAAGTGAGGAGCTGATGCTTTCAGACAAAAGTGCCCTGTGGTAGTTGTTGTTGATTTTTCATAGACACTCCCCTTGTCATAATTGACATCATAAATACAGTGGATCATAGATATTGTATTATGAATATGTTAGACAAAAGATGCATGGCTTAATTGTTAAGGTGTTGCACTCAGGATCACAAGATTGTGGTTTTAAATTTGCAGGTCAGATGGTGCATTTGTTGTTGAGCAAGACACTTCATTTCACATAGCTTCAGTCCCTTCAGCTGGGTAACCCTGTGATAGATTTGATTCTTGTTCAGAAGGAGTGTTATAATCTCAGTCACTTTATACACTACAAAAAACCAGATAACCAGCTCTAGGAGTCCTAGAAAACAAAACAATGAGGTCCAAGAGTTGAAAATGATGGATATAGTATCACAGGTATTTGCGTCACAAAAAAATATCAGTACATCTCTAAGTCAAGCACTAAATTAAACATTACTTTTGTTTTATCAGCCCTGGGAAGGTTTGGGTGCCAAGTCTTTCTGGGAATATTTAACTGTGCAATATCCATGAACAAATTCATTAGATTAAAACTTTAAAAGTCTGAAAGGAAGAATAGGCGTTATAAATCTGTGTAGTTCAGATAAATGATAGTCTGACACGTGTAATGTAATTAGCACTTCTTTAACTACTCCTAGTATAGTTACAAATTCCATGCAATCTTTTATGGTAACATGTTGCAGTTAACTGTCTTTGAATTTTAGTGATCACATTATCAATCCAAAAAGAGAAAAAAACAAGAGCCTTCAAAGACAATCACATTAACAGCTGTTGTCTATCATTAGTGCAAACAAACAAAATTAATTTTCATGTGGTGTTAAAAATATTTCATTTAATTTGGTGCTCTTTCAATCCTTGTATTAAAATATATGAAAATTTGAAATGTTGGTTTTTCTTTCTTTCCCAGAATTCAACTGGTTTACTTGAATTTTTCATTCTTTATTTTTTTCTTACTTAACACTGTATGTAATTTCCAAAAGAAACAATGTTTTGAAACATGTGATATTTAAAATAATAATAAATATATGAACCAATGAAAGTGCTTCTCTGTAATTCTTTGGTCCACCCAGGGTAGTAAGCAAATTTATCTTTTATCTATTAATTAATCAATCAATCTGTCTATCTACTTATCATTAAAAAAAGTGCCTTCCTTTCTTTAAAATGGGGAGTAAATATCTTACATTCAGAATGGAAGAACAATGTTCCCTTGTAGGCATATTTTCTGTTTATAGTATCGTAACCTAGAAGGTAGGATAAGCTCATGAGAAAGTAAGTCCGTCATTCAGTTTTCATTGCATTCTGGTTATTTTTTATTCCATTTGTGTTACTAATGCCCTTTGTGGAAGATCATGAATGCCACAGGTCACATTTTTAATTTTCTAATTAATAGTTTTAATATCCCTTTGAAGGATATTGATATATCTCTAATTACAAAATGTTTTGAACAGTTCTGGGTCTTTTTTGTTTGCTGTTTGTTATTTTTTGTTTTTAAATTTTTTTTCACCACTCTTGCATGAGATGAAAATACCAAATGTTGCATGAGATAATGATATTGATTGGTTGCTCGTTATGTACTTAAATTTCTAAGCTTCTTACTACTTCACTTAAATATCCTCATCTAGCAACTTTACAGAATCTATAAGGGCAAAATGAAGTTACAGCAACACGAACAGAAAATTACAAAACACTGAACTAACAAATCAAAAGAATATTGTGAGCCCTCATCGTCAGTTTGAACTAACAGAACTCCTAATATTGTTACTTTTACAACTACTATTGCATAATATTCTAACCATTGTTCCCCATGCATGAGAGATGCCATTAACACAGCTCAGTATGCAAATATCTAACTTTGTTTTAAGGTTCTACAATTCTCTATACATCTTTGTGTATGTATGATCCATATATATATATATATATATATATATATATATATATATATATATATACAGAGAGAGATGCATATGTGTGTGTGTGTAATATATATATATATATATATATATATATATATATATATATATATATATATATATATATAATTTGAAGAAAAGCAACAAAACTTCAATAGGTTATAGCAGTACGTACGTTTCGTACAAACTTCATTTATTCATGTAGTGAGAACACTACATGAATAAATGAAGTTTGTATGAAATGTACATACTGCTATAACCTATTGAATTTTTGTTGCTTTTCTTCAAATTTTATTCACCAAATCTCTTGATTTTGTTTTGGGTTTTTACTCTACCAAATTTCTGGTGCCTCATACACATTTTAAGTACCACATTTAATCTTTTGATTAAATCTCTATTATTATATATATATATATATATATATATATATATATATATATATATATATATATATATATAAGCACAGATGTGGTTAAGAACGGTTAAGATAAACTTTTTCCTTGTGTTTCTTCAGTATTGCACCTGAAACATTGTTTCTTGTTGCATACCAGCACATAGGTTAATATTTGTCAAAATAAACACTTTGTGTTTACTTCAGGAGTCAATTGAGATTAATTTTATGATTGGGGGAGGGTTATTATTTTTTTTTTTTTTCCTGCAATGTTAATATCTCATTGGGGACTCACCTCCTTGAAGATTTTGCATTTGTTGCGAAGAACAAACTGAAATGGCTTTGTCTGATGTCTTTTCTGTAGCAGCATATAAGAATTTAAGTCTAATAGAAAAATACCTATCAAAACACCTATTATTGATTCAATATTTACATTGAGGGCATGACAAGGAACTGTATGAATCACTTTGTGGTAATCTGACCTAGTTTGATAACTGTCTTTGTCAAATGCATAGCTAGGAAGAATGGCTGTGGTTAAGAAGTTTTGCTTCCCAACCATAAGGCTTTGGTTTCAATCTCACAGCAAGCCTGTCATATTGCTACTATATATATATATATAATATATATCATATGTAGGAAATATGAATATTTATTTGAAACTAATAATTTATGCTTCAGTTTATCTTAATTTCCCACTACCATAACTAGTAACTGCTAAGTACAGTGGTCAACTAAGCACTACACTGGAAGCTGAATGGATAATGATAGTCGACATGGAGCTCGAACTCATACAGTAGTAATCATACATTTAACTGTACACACAAGATATATATGCCACAAAATGTCCCAAAACTAGAAACCAGTAATTCATGTCCTAGCCAAATGAGATTATCTATCAATCAAGCAATGTCAATATATTTAATCACCATAAACCATCAACCCAAAACTTGTTCAACTTTACAAGAATGAAGGAAAACTCAGAATAATGAAACCCCCCCCCCCAAAGTTTAAAAGACTCACAAACAAGCATATTAAACATATGTTCCCATCATCAGTTGCCTAACACATATCACTATGGTTTTGACACTTGAGCAGTACCATTGAATTTGGCCATGTCGACAGTGTTAAAGACTTACCATCATCTGGAAATCAATAGCCAAGCAACAGGAATGAAACATTAGTGTAATTGTTTTTATCATTATTATTATTATTATTACTAAAACTGAAGCTGAGAGTTTGTCTCATGACTCAAATTTCATGCCATTGCAATCTTCAGGTCTGAAGATCCAAATTCTGTATAACACAGAGGAAAACTTGCTTCCTCTGCAATTTGTATTGAGCACTCCTTGTTTATTTGTCTGACATTAAGCAATGTTACTTTACTTGGAAACAGGTATGGCTTGGCAACAGGAAGGGAATACAGTCATAGAGAATTTACCTCAATAAGCTCTGCGTAAGCATGGAAAAGTGAATATTAAAATGATATATAGCATTTGAATTTTTAGAGATTTCATTAGCAAGCAGTTTCAAAGATAAATGAAGGCAAATAATTTTTCACTTGTGCTTTCACACCTAATCAGCTTAAGATCATACCCTACTGCCCTCAAAAAAGTAGGACACACTTATAATATAGTCCTAGGTATACTTATGTCTAGAGAAATGAAAGACATATTGAAAACATTGTGTATTCAGCTGGGATTAAACAATAAGTCAGTTGCCTCCCAGGAGCTATTTGTCCTACTTAAAGTGGATTTGCACAAGCACAACAGCAACCTGCTGGACAATAGTGTTTGCATTATAAGATCCTTGTCAATACAGCAGAAATAATTTATAAATCAATAAAATTAGAAATGTAAAAAGAAAAAAAGATTATAATTTTTTTTTTCAATTCATTCTGGAAATTTATGTTTTGCAATAAGAAAAGAATATGTGGCATCCAGTTTACAGATTGAGAAGCATACACATACATCTTACATATACTCTCTTTCTCTCTCTCAGTAAAGTATGTGAATGTGATATTTTGTAAAAGAAACTAATTAGTAAGTTACCAGCCAACTAGCTTATTAACTGCAAAGATTCGTATTTGGTTGGCTACAGGAAGGATCCATCAATATACTTTCCTAACGTGTTTTCTTTATTTAAGCAACTAAGACAGGTGTGAGTTTAATGCTGTAACACACTGACTGCTATATAACTAGATTTACTTTAGTTTCTCAGCTGGACTACCATTATCTATAATGAATTCAATGAGATAACGAGGAAACCTTAACATACAGTACTTGCTTGACCCACTTAATATAGCAAAGTAGATCACATCCTAGACAACAGATTAATCTAAGCTTCACTCACTTTTCCAGCACACCACAACCTCCATCACCTCTCTCTACCTCTTCTACCACAGCTAAAATGGTCTGTGCTCCTCAAAACTTGCAAAGTAATTGCACACAACCTCCTCCAAGATCCATCAGTTCTACTCATCTCATCTCATCTCTTGTCTTTTCACAAGTCCTGCATTAACTACTTTTCCCAATCCATCCACACCAGAACATCAACCCTCTGGAATCTCATTTTTTCCTATTGGCAATGACTGATAGATATTTAAGCTAAACGTAAGCTACACTGTTCTTACCAGCCCCATGGAGTCAACAAATACCATGGGTTTTTGCTGTTCCTCTTGTTTGAAGAGAAAGACCTGCAGAAAAATAAAAATACAGCTAGATCCCACCATTGACAAACTCTCGTATTTCAAACAAAAACTAATTGCTTTTTTTTTTTTTTTTTTTGATAAAACTTACATTCTTTAGGAAAAGTGTCTTCACAGTGAAGTTAGGACATCTAACATGCATGAGTGTGATTCCTGAATGTTCTAAGGATTACAACCAGGACTACACATGTTTTAAATGAGGGCTAATGTTCAGAGTGTTGGGTTCGCAATCATTCAAATACATATACATACAGACATATGTAAATATACATACAGACATATATAAATATACATAAAGATATATATATATATATATATATATATATATATATATATATATATTGTTGTGTCTGGGGAGAGTCATTTTCTTATCGTGCCTTAAAATTTAACACACTCACCGTTAAAATTTCCACTTATTATTTTTATTTTCCTAAAATTTTCATTGCATCTTGCAACCTTTTCAATAGTCAAGACTATTGAAAAGGCTGCAAGATGCAATGAAAATTTTAGGAAAATAAAAATGATAAGTGGAAATTTTAACGGTGAATGTGTTAAATTTTAAGGCACGATAAGAAAATGACTCTCCCCAGACACAACAGAATATGCTTCAACACACGAAATCACATAAAAAATCTTGTAAACCAAATCCAAAAACGAAATATATATATACCAAAGAGAGAGACTTGGAGACGCCACTATGAAAGCTTGCTAAATGAAGAGAATGAATGGGACAAAGTGAGTCTGCCAAATGTCAATCCAACAAAGGGACCAGCTATCCGAATTGACAGTACCTTGGTAGATAAAGCAATTAAGGGTATAAAGACAAGTGAGATCGTAGTCGTGGCCAGTGTCACATAACTAGCCCATTTAAAAGCACCCTTCAATCGGTGGGCAATATGCCCTGTTTGTGAAGACCTGTTGAACCGACTACAGACCTGTGCCAGTGGAACATAAAAAGCACCATTCGAGCAGGGCCGATGCCAGTGCCATGTAAAGGCTCCCACTACACTCTCAGAGTGGTTGATGTTAGGAAGGACATCCGGTTTGCCAGTTTTCAGTCAAACCGTCCGACCCATGCCAGCATAGAAAGCAGATGTTAAGTGACAATAATGATGATGATGATGTACATACACGCATGTGAGTATGTGTATATACATGTGTACATATAGAATTGAACAGGCTCCAGTGAGACTGGTGTTCAGATCCCTATCCTTTATGTTATATTAGAGTTGGTTCATTGAACAAAAATATCTTGTGGTATTTGATTATATTCTGGTTTGTCCTTTCTCCCCCATTCTTTTGGGATCAATAAAATTAAATGCCAGTTAAGCACTGAGGCAATGTTATTGACTAACTCCCTCTCTCTTGTGCCTATAGTAAAAAGTATTATTATTATTATTATTATTATTTGGTTTGACTTAGGTTTGGTCTTATTCCTGGTAGGATTTATGTAGGTATCAGGTTACTACCTGTAACCTAAGGTATCCACAAGTTTTCAGTAGTCTTGCAAGTGCTTAGAACCCTCCTGATAATCCTTGTTGTCCCTAAGAGACAAATTTTCTGTAGGAGTTCTACAGGGCATTCTGTTCCAATTTGTCTACATCTTAGCTTACTTACTGTTCCCAATGCACCAATTATTATAGGCACAACTTTCACAGATATCATCATCATCATCATCATTATTATTATTATTATTATTATTTAAGCCAGCATGCAGGTAGAATCATTAGCACGCTGGACAAAATACCTAGCGGTATTTTGCCTGTCACTACGTTCTGAATTTGAATTCCACCGAGGTTGACTTTGCTTTTCATTCTTTCGGGGTTGATAAATTAGGTACCAGTGAAACACTGGGTCACTGTAATTGACTAGTCCCCTCCCCACCCAAATTTCAAACCTTGTACCTTTAGTAGAAAGGATTATTATTATTATTATTATTTTCATTGGCACTTTTGCTCTGTTATACCAATATTATAACAGATGTTACACCAACACTATACCAAACAAGCAAGCCATATCAAATGACTGAAGGATCTTTAGGTCATTCTTTCTCCTTCAACTTTCTGACACCCTCCTTAGAACCCTTGCTATTCCTAACAAAGCTGTTTGTTTTCTGCAACAATCCTATCCTAATGGTAATTCTTAGCTTCTCAAGCCATGCATCCAACTCTTTACTAACTGCTCCCAGTGCACCAACCACAGTTGGCACCACTTCTGCGTGCCAGATTCTCCATAGTTTCCTGATTTTCCACTTCAACTCCTGCTCTTTCTCCACTTTCTCATTTTCCTTCTCATTCACCCTGTGGTCCCACAATGAAGTAATGTCCACAGTAATCGCTTTGTTCTTCTTTTCTACAACAACATTGTCAAGTTTTCTAGCCACACTAAAACGGTCACAGTATATGATCATGTCCCACAAAAATCTTATATTGTTCGTTTTCAGCAACCTTTTCCGGTTGGTGCTCGCACCATTTTCTCACTTCTGCTCGTGTCATACTTATGTCAGATCTTTAAGTGAACCAATCAGGCAATGTCGTTGTGCCTGCTCTTGTACTCTTTTTTTCTGCAATTATCTTACATTCACTAATGATGTGGTTTATTATTCCACCTGCAAAGTGAGGAAGTCACTCATGCGTCAAGACGGAACTTGATATAGTTTATTCTCACTGCCTGTTCCTGGGCTGCAATGATAAGGGATCCAGTTTCAACTCTGAAGTCATTTTTCTTTGTCCATTCCCAGATTTTAACTTTATCAACTGTTTCTGACATTTCCTACAAGAATTGACCATTCTTTTTTCTCTTTCCATCTATTGAATTCAAATGTTGCAAAGGTTGACTTCGCCTTTCATGCTTTCAGGGTCAATAAAGTTGAACCCTGGGGTCAATGAAATCGATGAGCACCCCCACCCCCCTCCGCACACACACAATGCAAGCCTTGTGCCTCTAGCAGGAAGGATTATCGTTAATAATAATAATAATAATAATAATAATAATAATAATAATAAGGTGAGCTGGCAGAATTGTTAGCATGCCAAGCAAAATGCTTAACAGCATTTTTATCAACCCTTACATTCTGAGTTCAAATTCTACCAGGGCTGATTTTGCCTTTCATCCTTTTGGAGTCAATATATTAATTACTAGAGAAACACTGGAGTTGACAAGTCCCCTCCTCTAAAATTTCAGGCCTTGTGCCTTTAGTAGAAAGGTTTATTATTATTATTATTATTATTATTAAGGTGTTGGATTGACAGAATCAAAAGTATTAGAGAAAACACTTTTGGCTCTTCACATTCTAAATTGAAATCCTGCCAATTTCAGGTTAATAATGTGGCTGTGTGGTAAGAAGCTTCCTTTCCAAGCATATGGTTCCATGTTCAGTCCCACTGCACGGTATCTTGGGCAAGTGTCTTCTCAGGCTGACGAAAGCTTTGCGAGTGGATTTGGTAGATGGAAATTGAAAGAAGCCCATCATATATATGTGTGTGTGTCTGTGTGTGTTTGTATCTTTTTTGTTCCCCTACCACCACTTGACAACTGGTGTTGGTGTGTTTATGTCCCAGTAACTAGCAGTTTGGCAAAATGGAACGACAGAATAAATACCAAGCTTTAAAAAATGAATACTGGGGTTGATTTATTTGACTAAAATTCTTCAAGGCAGTGCCCCTGCATGGCCACAGTCTAATGGCTGAAACAAAGCTAAAAGACAGCTACTTTTCAGAATCCTTAGAAGATATATTTATTTGCTGTATTTATTCCACTTCTTTATATTTTCGATTCAAATCTTGACACGGTCAATTACGCCGTTTATCCTTCTGTTGTCAATAAAATAAAGTCACAGTCAAGTACTGGGGTACCATGTAAACAAATTAACCATTTCCCCTCAAAATTGCTGGTCTTGTCCCAAAATTAGAAACAATTATTATTAGGATGCTAAATTACTGACCCAAATAACTTGTAGTATTTAGTTACATACCTTTACATTCTAAGTTCAAATATTGGAGATGATTTAATCAACTGTTTTCGTTCCCAGAGTTTGACAAAAATGAAAGAAATTATTATTATTATTATTAGGTTGGTAGAGTGTCAGACAAAATGCCTTGTGATATTTAATCATGCCACTTTATGTTACAACTTCAAATCCTGCCAAGGCCGACTTTTGTCCTTTCAAGGTCAACAAAATACATGCCAGTCATGTACTGGGGTTGATCCAATAGACTATACACTCTTACTTCTCTCCCCTCTCTCCAAAAAATGTTTGTGACCCTGCACCATGCAAGAAATCATCATTGTCATCATCATTATTATTATTATTATTATCATTATTATTACTACTATTATTATAAAGGTGGCAAACTGGCAGAACTGTTAGCATGCCAGACAAAATGCTTAGTGGTATTTCACCCGTCGCTACATTCTGAGTTCAAATTCCACCAAGGTCAACTTTGCCTTTCATCCTTCCGGGGTCGATAAAATAAGTACCAGTTTAGCACTGGGGTCGATGTAATCGACTTGCCCTGCCCTTTAAAAACTGCTGGCCCTGTGCCAAAATTTGAAGCCATTATTATTATTATTATTATCATTATTATTATTATTCTTTATTTTCTAGTGAGAACCAGCATAGAGTAGAGAGGGTATTTGCTGAAACCGTTGCCCAATTTTGATTCCCGGTTGGAACTATTTCACTTCATTTACATCACTAATGACCTTGAAAGGCATGAATATCACTACTTCCCATATTTCCCTATCACCCACTAAAATCTCTCAGCCTTTGTAACAAACTGTTATTCTGTTATTTTTTATCATCTTTTAAAAACAAATAAACAAAAATTAACCATTTTCTCCTTTTTTACGTTAAAAAAATTTGTTTCCTGCTTTTTTTTCTTTTTTTCTTGAAGCTTCTCTTTTCTTATAAATAAATAAAAAAAAAGCTTTTACTTAAATAAATAAATAAAAATAAACCTTTTGGGACAACTAAACTTGGTTATTGTCATTGTTGTTGTTGTTGTTGCTAACATGCTTTATTTATTGACTGCCATATAAGAAAATATATACTTTAACTTTTACTAGATATAAATTTAAAAAAATTAACACTCTGCTGGCAACTGATTTTCATCAATTATTATTATTATTATTAACTTTCTGATGGTGGCAAACTGGCATAATTGTTAACATACTAGAAAAAATGCTTATTGATATTTCACATCTTTACATTCTGAGTTCAAATTCAAAGTTAACTTTGCCTTTCATCCTTTCCGAGTTAGCGAAACAAATACCAGTCATGCACTGGGATTGATGTCGTTGACTCACCCATTCCCACTTAAAATTTCAGGTCTTGAGCCTATATAATATAAGGCACAAGTCCTGAAAGATTATTATTTGTTCTGCATTCAAATCCCTAACAAGGTCATCTTTTCTGCTCATCTTTCTGGGGTTGATGAAATAAAGAACTAGTCATATAGTAGGATTGATATAATTGCCTAGATCCTTCCCCAAATCTTCAGTCTTGTGCCAATGTTAAAATATCAAGGGCTATTGATTGGTGGACTCAGTAAAGCATTTAACAAAAGGTTTTGTGATATTTGTCCCAGTTCTTTACAATAGCAGTTCAAATCCTGCCAAAGATGTCTATGCTTCTCATTCTACTGGGACTAATAAGATAGAGTACTGGTCAAGTAGTGGACTGATTTCATCTATCTAACCGATTCTTCAAAATATGTTAAAAATAGTAGTAATAATAATAATAATAATAATGATAGTTCTTTTTTATTTCCCTTATCTATGTCAAATCTTAGAGATGTAGTACTTTCCTCAAAACATGTGTTGTTCCAAGTATTGCTGCTAGCTGTGTACTTCCTATAATGTTTGGTATTCGCAGATTTTCATGCCAGAATATTGCTTTCTTTGAGATGGTCCCAAGTGCATTGATCATGATGACTTGTCCAATTTCCCTTCCACCTGCTGTCAAAACCGTCTTCTAGTTCCTTATACTATTTTTGAATAGATATATCGTATCTTTAGCTGCCTCAACCATCTCCAGACATTTTAGAATCTGTGAGTGATAAGCTTGTCAACCTTCTCCAATAGTTCCTCAAAATTGCCTGATTCTTTGTTCTTCATGATCCCTTCCTGCAGTCTTTCTGTTTATTTGCTAACAGTTCATTTCTTTCAAGGTGGTCATACAATTTTTCCCTATAATTCCAGTTAAAAGCTTCCACATCATAGGTAAACAAGCAATCAGACAATAGTTACTGGTCACAACATCCTTGGCTAGGTCCTTCTGGATCAGCACTGATCTTCCTTTGATCATCTATTTTAGTACAATTCCTTGGTGTACACAGCCTTGTGGGAGCTTTTGTAGCTTAGGAGGTAAATCCATCAGTCCCCTGAACCGAAATCCCTGAACTAGGTCTGGGTCAGGTGCCTTTTCTCATTTTACAAACTCCTGCTTGTATATCTCCCAATGTGATAGTAATGTCCTTTTGTATTTCTGTGTCACTTAATTTTTCTTCCACTTCATGAAGCCAGGGGGCTCTGTTGTTGTGTTTGACATCCTCTGACCAGATCTTGTTGCAAAATGAAGTTGCTTCTGTGGTGGGTTTGGGTAACGCTGCCTCTTCCATCCAGAGTTTCGTTGAACAGTTTCTGGTTTGTTCTAAGCAGTTCATTTTGTTTGAGCTGTCGGCCTCTTTCCTTGTATCTTTTGATCTTAACTCCACTTGCTTTGCCAAACAAAATGCTTAACAACATTTTTTTCTGACTTTATGTCCTGAGTTCAAATGCCACCAGGGTTGACTTTGCCTTTCATCTTTTCAAGGTCAATAAAATAAGTAACAGTTGAGCACTGGGTTCAAGGTAATCTATTACCAACTTATAATTGCTGGCCATGTGCCAAAATTTGAAACCATTGTTGGTATTGTTATTATTATTATTATTATTATTATTATTGAAGTGGTGAGCTGGCAGAATCATTAGCATGCAATTTGTGGATGAGACCAGCTTTGCTGCTCATAACCTCATCCCAATTTGTATCCAACTGGAGATTTTAACCAAACTCCACAAGTAACTTAATGGTTCATCAACCCAGTGCCCTAACAAAATGGGCCGATAACATGGACTTGCATTTCCAGGTGCCATGTTACAAGCCAACCAATTTGTTCAAATTAATCTTAGCATATTGCTTTAGAATGGTACCAACCATTTCAATTTCTATATTGTCTTGTACTATTAAGGTAGCACCATTTGCTTATGCCTACACAGCTCTCTTGCATTCTAGTTCAAATGGAATATCCCTTAAAATCACCAGGTATGCAGTAATGGCCATAAATCATTACATCCAGAAGGGTTAAGAGAGGTTAGCCATGACAAACTGAGCATGTGGTGTCTTATCTTTGCTGATGAGACCTCGGTGGACTGAAACATGTCCTCCGTTATCTATATTTAGTGAAATTCTACCTTACCATTTGCTAAATTTTGAAACTATAATTATTGTTAGGGTCCATATGCTAGCTAAACCAATTAAGCTCTTGCCTTACAAGATTTGGTGCCATGCTTCCATATTCATTTGCTTGTTTCACATCTATTTTTGCATGTTTGCATATTACTGAGGCACTGTTTTCCTGCTAGACGCTCTTCCTGTCAAAAATCCTTACCTGTTTTGCAACTACAATATCTTTTTTGCTCATCTTTAAAAGTGCAGTGCTATAGCATGATTTATTGAAAAAGAATGTCACAAACTTCACAGTCAGTCGCTCAATTTTATTAATGTTCACGTTCTGTGAAGCACAGAATATTTATATTCAGTCAGACATGAGCATGCACACACATTAGTTAGTTAAAATGGTCTCTGTTTTTCGAACTCACTCATAAAACCATGGTTGGTCTGAATTACTTAATTCCTTTGCTTTCTATGGAGCATAGGCTGTCAGCAACATTTCTCCACTGTTGTCAACTCTGAGCTAACTGTACTTCCTGTTCCCCTGAGAGAAAGCCTTCTTCTCCCAGGTTCTTGTTGGATTTGAACTGTTATTGACACTTCCATAACCTGGCATTTTTCTAAGAAGGGGTGTTGGCACACCCATATTTTACTTGTGGAAAGGAGTGGTCCATATTAGTTTAGCCTCTATCTTTTGACTTGTCCGGTATGGAAGAACCAACCAGGAGCTTGTGCATCACTGGCATAGCTCTCAGGGTCAATGAGGCACAACAGCCACTACATCACAAGACCTAGATGTGGTGGTGAATCTGTGGCTACATTAAAAGACACTTGTGCAAGGTGCAACATTTAAAATATTGGTAATTCTTTATTTTGTTTAAAAAAACTTTTTTTTTTATCTTGACCAAAAGCAAAGTAATATGTGAATAAATAATAGTTCAAAGGTTTCATCTTCTTGCTGTTTTTCTTCTTTATTACCTCCGCCTTAGCGAAGGTACAGATATTGTTTTCAGTCGTTTTTGTTTGTTTGTCTGGGAACAAGATATCTCAAGTACCATCGGATGGATTTAGATGAAACTTTCAGGGATGTTTGGCCTCATGACTGAAATGACCTGATTAGATTTTGAGATTGATCCGGTACCAGACAAGGATTCTAGATTATTTTTCCTGTTTTTTTTTTTTACTTAATTTTTGAGAACGGTCAGGTTCATTTTTAGCATTCTCGTTTGTGAGAGCAGTTGAATTTATTTCAGATATTCTCATTTTAAAAATCATCTCTGATTAATCATTGAGAAGACATTGGTGTTGCTTTGGCAGAGGTTTGCACTCTTTGAGTGCTCTTGTTGCTATTATTATTATTATTATTATTATTATTATTATTAAGGTGGTGAGCTGGCAAAATCATTAGCGCCACAAGTGAAATGCTTAGCAGTGTTTCATCTGTTCTGAGTTCAAATCCCACCAAGGTCGATTTAGCTTTTCATCCTTTCAGGATTGGTAAAGTAAGTACCAGTAGAGCACTGGGGTCAATGTTATCAACTATCCCTCTCCCGCAAATTTCAGATCTTGTGCATATAGTAAAAAGGATTACTATTATTATTATGTTGTTTTTTTTCTTCTTTCTTCAAATTTTCTTCCAATTCTCGCCAAGTGTTTTCGTTACACCTAAGGCAGAGAAGCTCATTGTATGCATTCCCAGTTTACACACGCAAATTCACAGGTAAAATATGTATTTTAAAACAAATTAATAAATAAACAAGTTCAAGAATGGGTGTCGTTTTCACAGCGATAATGCTCTTCTCAGTACATGAGTCGTTCCAGTTAACACAATTTTTTGCACTTCCTGTAGGGATGGTAAGCCTGGTATCATTTTCAAATAGGTTTCAGTACCTTTTTTTTATCATTCCTAGAGCTCCTACAATCACTGGTATGGTAGTCGCCTTGAGATGCCACATTTTTTTAATTTCTATTAGCAAGTCGTTATATTTACTGATCTTATCAAATTCTTTCACCGCTATATTGTGATCGCAAGGAATACTCATGTCAATTAACAAACACATCTTTTTTGTCTGTTCTTTTATAATAATATACGGTTTATTAGCTTTTATAGTTTTGTCAGTATGTACGGGGAAGTCCCAGAGAATCGACACATTTTCTCCCTCAGTCAAAGCTTCAGGATGGTGTTTATACCATTTGTCAGCAGTTTTGAATTTATAATGCTGACATATTGTCCAGTGTAAATACTGGCCGACTCTGTCATGTCTTGCTTTATATTCTACAGGTGCTAAAACTGATTAGATTTTGGGGTCGATCTAGTACTGGACAAGGATTCTGGATTATTTTTCCTGTTTTTAATTTTTGAGAGCAGTTGGGTTCATTTTTAGTATTCTGGTTTGTGAGAGCAGTCAAGTTTATTTCAGATATTTTCATTTTAAAAAATCATTTCCGGCTAATTGTCCAGAGGACATTGGTGTTGCCTTGGCAGAGGTTTGCGCTCACTGAATACTCTTGTTATTATTATTATTATTATTATTATTATTATTATCAAAATGGCCACCTGGCTGAATCATTAACATGTCAAACAAAATGATTAGTGGCATTTCTTCCAGACCTTTACGTTCTGAGGTCAAATCCCACTGGGGTTGACTTTGCTTTTCATCTTTATAGGGTTGATAAAATAAGTACCAGTTGTGCCTTGGAGATTGATGTAATCAACTGATTCCTCCTAGGTTAACTTTATTTAATGAAATAAACTAGCAGTTCACTTACTTCAACTAAGCTCATTATAATGAACTGGGATCCCTCTTCTGAAATTTCAATCCTTGTACCTATGTAAGAAACAGTTATGGAGTAGATACTGTTATTGAAAGCAACTTGCTTAATTAAATCAAATTGATTCATCTGTCCATCTTCATTGCCCACTATTCCTGGTAGAGTTGTTGGGGTAGAGTCCTCAGGCACTTCTTGTATAGGGTCCTATCAGAAGCAACCATCTTCAGACTTTGGCTAGATTCCCCAGCATGACCAACAGTGACTATGGATATTATCCAACCATCTCGTTCTTAGTCTGTCTCTAAGTCTCCTGCTGATTGGCTCTGCTTGAAGAATCTGTTTTACAATTCTTCCTTCCAACATTCTAATTACATATTTGTAGTCCTAGAGCTGTGACTTCTCAATACATAGAAGAAGCAGCAGCTCAACCTGGAGAAAACTCCTTGATCTCCAAGTTATGCACCCTGTCAAGTAACATCATTCCAGAGACCCATAAAAGGAATCCCGTTTTGACCACTTATATTCACGATTGTACTCATTCAAACGTTACCTAATACTTATGGCCATAGGTGAAGATAGGCAAATATGAAAATCAAATAGATTACTTTAGCTAAATGCACAGAGGCTTGTATGATATATTAGATGGCGATCAATGGAATAAATATTATATTGCAAATAACTTGCTTGATTAAACCAATTCAATTACTTGAAATAAAAATATAGAAACATTTCCAATATATT
>NC_142939.1:59199763-59217263 GCF_046866305.1 Octopus bimaculoides | reverse complement strand
CAAATATGGAATGAGTAGAAGGAAGGGCCACCAGAGATCAGTATCAAGTGTGTAGATGTCAGCTATACTTAACGAGGGAAAAAGTTAAAAGTAAGAGGTTTATAATATGCTCTGCAATATGAGGCATGAGGTATTTTTTTTTTCTATTTGTTTTGTTTTTCTTTGTAATGTAAGATAGTGGTGCTAGAGATAATTGAGACGGCAATGAGGAAGAAGTGTGTGTTAAATGAGAGCAGCACACTTGCTCTCACTGATGCCAATCAGAAATAAACATGAAGATACTGTTGTAAGAGGTTGCTGAATGAGGAGGGTGAGAGAGAGAGAAAAAGAAAGTTTACCTCAAGTGGATATTACAGAAGGACTTCAGACCATTGAAATTGAAACCCATATAGTTGAAAGCACCATTATGGAAATGAAGGCAGGAAAGAAAACTGGAAGGCGGCGAGCTGGCAGAATCGTTAGCACACCGGGCGAAATGCTTAGCGTTATTTCGTCTCCCTTTACGTTCTGAGTTCAAATTCCGCCGAGGTCGACTTTGCCTTTCATCCTTTCGGGGTCGATAAATTAAGTACCAGTTACGCACTGGGGTAGATCTAATCGACTTAATCCCTTTGTCTGTCCTTGTTTGTCCCCTCTATGTTTAGCCCCTTGTGGGCAATGAAGAAATAAGGAAAGAAAACTGGATCAGCAGTGATAGTCGCTGAGATGCTTGAAATATCTAACAATGTAACTCACTTACATTGTCAACCATGTAACACTGAAAACTATCATAGTGTAACAGTTCCACCAACAACTGCTACAAGGACAAAGTAGAAACTCTAGAGAAACAACTACAGAGCCATTTAAGTAATGAACCAAGTTTTGAAAGTTGCTGAAAGGGTTATAGTAAAACTGATTAGAAAGAGACAAGATGCAGAGACCCACAAATCTCATTCATTTGTTAGCAGAGACTTCTTGATGTATTGGAATCACAAGGAAGCTGACAGCAAAAGATTTCATTTATGCTTGATGTACAGCAGTAGTTAACAGTAAGAGTGCCCCTTAGATGAATTCCTTCAGATGCTATGAAGGCTTCCTAGAAAGAGTTGATAGTTTTTTTTATGTAGACATATTTAGCAGTGGAGGTGAATGTGCCAACGGCATGGTTACTATTAACTCAGTTGAAACAAAAGATTTCTTTCTAAAAGGGAAGGGCAGTTTGTATGATGCTTTTGTACAATGTGCAATGCTGCAGGATAGTGAGACATGGGTTGTGAATGCAGAAGATTTGCAAAGGTTGAAAAGAAATGAAGTAAGCTTACTTTGTTGGATGAATAATGGGACACAAATGAGCTGAGAGAAAAACTGACATAAGAGGAATTAAATGTGAACAAGAGAAAAGGCTGTGCTGGTATAACTACATAATGTGTATGGAAGATATCAGTTGCATGAAAAAAATAGTGCATTTTGTGGATGGAAGTTATGGGAGTAGAAGACTAAGGAAGACATAAGAGAAAGGGGTAAAACTGATTTCAAGAGACTGAACCTCACAGAGGAGATGACAAAGGACAGTGACTCGGCAGAATACAGTGCCAGACAAACTATTAGTCTAAATAGTTACTATAATACACCAATCTGAATTGAGTGATGACAATTTAAATGTAAGTTTTTTTCAGGTTGCTGTGTGAGGGGAACAAACTTGGACAAGAAGGAAGTTGTTGTTGTTGTTGTTTAGCCCTTGGTTAAAGCCTGATTGAATCAACCTGTAACTGTTTCAGTTATGGACACCCTGCTTGTTTTTTTTTTTTCGTTTTTTTTTTCAGGCAGTGTACCTTAGACCACATTGTCTAATGTATCTTTTTTTTGTAATGGTAAGATGTGATTTGAGGAAGACCTGGCTATTATTTCTTGCAGGTCTAGCTGCTGCATAGACATTCTTTCAGTGTCGCTTAGGTTTAAAAAGAGAAGTGTAGGTAGCTGTGGCGCTGTGATGAAAGAGCCTGGTGGAGCATTTTGCGCAGAGTTTGTGGACGTCAGTAACTGTAGAGAGGGCAAAAAAAAAAAAAAAAAAAGGTTGTTGTTGTTTCCAGGTCAACCCAGATTGATTAAACCTTTGATCAAAAGTGTTCCAGCTATGACTACCCTATCTTATTTTCAGACAAACCATCCAGGATTATTAACCAATTTTGGTCCATTTAAAAAAAAATTGGTGGAATGTGTTTTGCATTTTCTTGCCAGTCAAACAACTACATAGAAATTCTCTGAATGGCTTGTTGTATCAGGTAGGCTTAGATGCAGGGTGATGGTGGTACACAACTTGCTAATTGAAGGAAGTATGTGTCATTCTTGTCCCAGTAGAGGAGGATACAGTATGTCAGTGAGTTAACGGTTGTAGTGTGTTCAGTGATTTTTTTAGATAATGATAGATAAATAAAATCTGTTTGTAATTTGCAACAGATTAGTTAGTGTTAGGAGAATCTTCTCAAGAAACTAATATACAATTATACAATTGTTTCAGGAATATATATATATGTGTATATATATATATATATATATATATATATATATATATATATATATATATATATATACACATATATATATATTCCTGAAACACATTCAGGAATGTGACATAAAAGACACCACCCCCCATAGCTTTTTTGTTTTGAATGTACAGGCCCGTTAGGTCAGAGCTTATTTTGGTTTCTGTGACATTTAAGTCACTGAGAGTACAAACTTCCCCTGAATGGAATGCTAGTCCATCATCACGTTAACTTCTTCCTCCAACAGCTATCACTGGTTTTCATTTCATTTTCAGCTGAATGGAACTGAAGTAGCATGAAATGAAGTGTTTTGTTCAAGGATGTGCTGAGATGTGAACCCATGATCTGATGTTCACAAGCCCAACACCCCAAACCACTTTGCCATATGTCTTCATGCCATAGCTGTCAGCTATGTAAATGGAGAAACAAGATGCCTGTCATCTCTTGTATTACCTATTTTATGATTTGGCGACTCGTTAAACTAATTCCTGTACTCTTTGATTCTCAGGATGATGACAATGCTGATGCCAATCAGCCAAATGAGGACAAAGAGATTCTCCACATGCTTAGCAACCGAAGACATGGCAATAACAAAATACCTCCTGACTTCGACCTCAACAATAGCCTGAATAATGAGGGAAACCAACCACTGGAGAGGGTCAATGTTGAAGACAATCTTGCTGGACGTGAGCTTCCCAATGACCACCACGGAGTCATAGAAAACAAATTACCTCCAGATTTCTTTAAGGGTGACTTGAATAATGAAAACAAACTGGAGAAGGACAATGCCTTTGAACATGACCTTCAGTTGGATGGTAGAGAAGTTCAGGTAGTTAATTCTGTTTGTTGCTCTTGTAATGGTGCTTACTAATCAATAACTGGCATGTTTTTTTTTATCTTTTTATTTTTTTTATTTTAGTTAAAAGCCTACATCCAAAATGTACTGCACAACCTCTGCCAATATCATATTTTCTATACATTTTTTTCTTCTTCAAAAACATACAATGAAAATTAACATGTCTTGTGGCTCTTAATGAATCATTGAGTCACTACCAAAGGCTTCAACTTCATGTAGTGTATCATTGCAGATATATATACATATATAAAATAGCAAGTAAATAAAAAAAATGAAAAAGATTTCAGCAGGGAATTGAGCAGAAGCTTAGATTTTACTCACCAACTACTTACCATCATTCCACAGTACTTTTACACACATGTTTTTCTCCATTTATTGTCTAATCTACACAACCAGACAATAGACTTTGTTTATAGACATATATTTATGCAACCTGATTAGATGGTATGCATAGTCCTAACTTCAGTGAAGTTGTGTAAGACCACATGTCATTCATTTTTTTGCTTTTTTCATATTAGCTTGAGTGTTAGCCAGATATATTACTAAGGCATTATTTCACAGCTGGAAGACGGTCAGCTGACAGAATCATTAGCAGATTGAGCAAAATGTTTAGTGGCATCCATCTTTAGTGGCATCCATCTTTAATGGCATCCATCTTTACATTATGAAGTCGACTTTGCTTTTCATCTTTTTGGGGTTGATAATATGAGTACCAGTTGAGCACTGGGGGTCGATATAATCGACTTACTCTTTCCCCAAAATTGTTGGCCTTGTGCCAAAATTTGAAACCATTATTTCACAGTTTGATATCTTTCCAGTTGCTAATCCTTGTATGTTTTCCCAATAAAAAACATTTCATTCTTTTTACATTTGAATGAATTGTTTACAGGGAAATATCGATGATTTTTCAATGCAAAGCACAGAATTTAAACATTCAAACACACACATGCGCACACACACACACACACACACACACACACACACACACACACACATAAGTATAACTACTGGTGTGGACATGGCTGTGTGGTTGAGAAGCTTGCTTCCTACCCATTTAGTCTTGGGTTCAGTCCCACTGTGTGGAGCCTTAGGCAAGTGTCTTCTACTCTACTCCTTGGTCAATCAAAGTCTTGTGAGCAGACTAAGTAGATGGAAACCAAAAAAAGTTCATGTGCGTGTGTGTGTGTGTGTGTGTGTGTGTGTGTGTGCCTTGTGTCCTTGTCTAAACATCTCATGATGGTTATAAATAAGCATCATCATCATAGAAGCAAGGTTGTTCGTTTCCAGTCTTCCATGAAGAACATATTGGAATATATTACTTTGCTTGAAAACAGGTGATGGTTGGTGACGGGAAGGGCAACCAGCCATGTGAAAAACTGTCTCCAGAATTTCTGTTTGATCTATTCAAGCACGAAAAATTAGATGTTAAATGAATGATGATGACCTATGTATGCATGTATCTGCTTCTCGAAGGCTAACCTACTGAACCACAAGCACAGTCACAATGGTAATCTCGCCTACCAATGCAGTATCCAGCATGTTCTCTCATGCACATTGTGTAGCAGAATTCGTGGGTCAGCCAGTGAGCTCACTTGATATTGTAGATCCAGGCTATTGTTGCAAGGCTTGACTTGTAGTTGGTGTGGAATGACTTGTAGGTCCCTTGCAAACCTTAGGAGCCATATGAGACATCATCAGTAATATGAGATGTTTCTTAAAGTGAAACAGGTTTAAGAAGTGGTCTTACTTGGTCACAAATCGACTTCCAGCATGTATGCAAGTTTGTATGTAATGTAAGTATGTATGCATGTATATTTTACAACGCATACTGTAAGCATGCATGCACACAACATGCTTTGTATAGTTTCTGTCTACCAAATTGAGACACAAGGCATTGATCTGCTATTGTCTTTAGTAGAAGATACTTGCCCAAGGTGTCATGCTATGAAATTGAATTCAATACCACATGGTTGGGAAGCAAACTTCCTAACCACACAGTTATGCCTGCTTAAATGAAAAACATGATTTTTACAGTTGTCAGCCCTATACTGTC
Source organism: Octopus bimaculoides (assembly GCF_046866305.1). Taxonomy (NCBI): domain Eukaryota; kingdom Metazoa; phylum Mollusca; class Cephalopoda; order Octopoda; family Octopodidae; genus Octopus; species Octopus bimaculoides. Next base: position 59,211,832 of record NC_142939.1, on the reverse strand, counting down.
TTTTTGAGAGTCTGATTTTTGTTCTAAACAAGACTAAACATTTTTAATTGCATTCAGAACACAAACACAGTATACTGACATTTAAATGTACAACTCATTTTATAAAATAACACTTGAAGCTTATTTCATAATCGCTGGCATATTGTTTCTGCACTTCTGTTGCTATAGTGATGTTTAACAGCCTTTACTAAACTTTCTACTAATTATACTAGTGTTAGTTTATTATAGTACCAATGGTACAAGCACATGTAGCTTCATTTATCATTAATTCCTTCATTGCTAATCTGGGATAACACAGCACACTCATTGTAAACCTTGTTATGCTAATCATGGATTAATCTGCGATAACACAGATCAGAAATCAGTTGAAGTTTCTGCTTGTACTGCTAAGATACACCCTGGCAACCATTCACCATGCTGAGCCACCCAGAAGGCACTGCATATTGCATGTTTAGGAAAGTGGGTTATACATCATTAGATGTACACCTGACTTTCTTATATTAAATTAGAAGTGAACGGAACGCAGAACTCCAAACTGATCAACAACAACAATATTTATTTATGGAGGAAAATATACAGCTTCCAATTGTCCGGTTTCGGAGTAGCCTGAATGTAGATGTACTGTCCCTAGAGATGAATCGTTGGAGAGACAACTTGCTTCTTCCACACTCAATGAGAGCTTGTTTTAGACCGTCTTGCTTGTTCGCTGTCTGGCGTGGTAAGAGACAGAATTAAGCGGGAACACTTGGACGTTGAAATCCACGCATGCGTGGTTAAGGATGCAGCAATGGCGACTATGCCTTTTTGGCGCCATATGACGTCACTACACATGTATTTGCATGACTGTGCTGCAAGGCTGGATATTATTTTAATTTTTTTGTAAGCAGATCAACATGGGATCAGCAAACAGAAAAAACACAAAGGCAGCTGACACAGATGAGTGTATTCTCTTCAGGGAAAAGGTAGAGATGACCAAGGAAATATGTGGCAACGGAAGCTTTGCTGCTGTATGCCACAAGTTTGGTGAAATGAACATAGCAATTCCTTCCATTGACAAAGTGTGTGGAGATGATTCATTCATCACTGCGTTGCTTTGGAACCCAACCCCTGTGAGAAATGAGGATAGATGTACCAGTTTGGTGATAAATAATTAGTGAATTATTTGATAGCTCTAACAGAACTTAGTCCCTATTATTTAAATGGCCTCTACTAGTGCTAAATAGTCATTAATAAACACTGTGCTTATATTTGTTAGTAATTACTAAACTGCTAATTAGCTAAAAGTGAGCTAAATATTCATTAATGATAGTTTGGTATATAGTAGAAAACTAATAATAATTAGTTGTACATTTGCTAAACTGTCAATTTTGTTGTTATTGTTATTGTTATTATTATTATTATTATTATTATTTTTACTACTTACAACTGAACAATTGCTTTTGTTTTATTTGTTTTGTTTTTGTTTTTATATGACACCAGTGTATATATAATAGCCAATGTATAAATAAGGTTGATGCTAATGTACTTATTTGAAATGAGACAAAAATTTTAATTAATCATAATTACATTCGTGGTGAAGAGGAAGAACTATTAACTGACAGGGGAAATAACTCTGAATTCAAACTACATAAAATTAGATTAAAAAGTAAAACCATGCTGTCAGTGACATGTCTGATTTGCAACAGTACAATGATAAATCCAGTCATGTTTCAGTCTTATTAAACCTCTTCAGTCTTTAGTTTCACACAAAGATAACGTGGCTTTATATCATCATCATCGTGTAACGTCCGCTTTCCATGCTGGCATGGGTTAGATGGTTTGACTGAGGACTGGCAAGCCAGGAGGTTGCACCAGGCTCCAATCTGTTCGGGCAAGGTTTCTACAGCTGGATGCCCTTCCTAACACCAACCACTGCAAGAGTGTAGTGGGTGCTTTTTACATGTCACCAGCATGGGAGCCAGTCAGGTGGCACTGGCAACAACCACGCTCAAATGGTACCTTTTACGTCCCACTGGCACGGGAGCCAGTCAGGTGGCACTGGCATCAGCCATACTCAAATAGTGCTTTTTACATGCCACCGGCATGGGTGCCAGTCAGGCGGCACTGACATCAGCCACAACAAAGATTTCACTTGACTCAACAGGTCTTCTCAAGCATAGCATATTGCCCGATGATTGAAGGGTGTTTTTAAGTGGACCAGTTATGCGACACTGGCATTGGCCACTGATACAATCTCACTTGATTTGCTGGGTTTTCTCAAGCACAGCATATCTCCAAAGTTCCCGGTCACTTGCCTCTGTGAGAAGGTCGTACTTCACCACCTCATCCTAGCTCTTCCTGAGTCTACCTCTTCCACAGGTTCCCTCCACTATTAGGGTGTGACACTTCTTCACACAGCTGTCCTCATCCATACACAACACATGACCATACCAGTGCAGTCGTCTCTCTTGCACACCACATCTGATGCTTCTTATGTCCAACTTTTTTCTCAAGATGCTTACACTTTGTCGTGTATGCACACTGACATTACACATCCAGCATAGCATACTAGCTTCATTCCTTTCAAGCCTATGCATGTCCTCAGCAGTCACAGCCCATGTTTCACTGCCATGTAACATGGCTGTTTGCATGCATGCTTCATACAGTCTACCTTTCATTCTCAGCAAGAAGCCCTTTGTTACCAGCAGAAGTAAGAGCTCTCTGAACTTTGCCCAGCCTATTCTTATTCTAGCAATTACACTTTCAGAGCATCCACCTCCGCTACTGACTTGGTCACCTAGGGAATGGAAGCTATCAACTACTTCTAGTTTTTCCCCCTGGCATGTGATGGAATCTGTTTTCTATACATCTTTGATGTTTATTGTCCCTGTGCATCTGCCACATACAAAAACTATCTTCCCAGTTAACCTTTTCATATTGCTGCACTTCTTATGTGTCCATAGCTTACACCGGGTACATCTTATGGAGTTTCTACCTACACCTTTTCTGCAGATTGAGCAGGGATTTGTGATTTGTCTGCCTTCCTACTTACTAAGACTTTGGTTTCTGCTAGATTGACTCTAAGGCCCTTCGATTCTAGTCCTTGCTTCCACACCTGAAACTTCTCCTCTAGTTCTGGTAGTGACTCAGCTGTTAGAGCAAGATCATCAGCATAGAGGAGCTCCCAGGGGCAACCTGTCTTAAATTCTTATGTTATTGCCTAAAAGAGGGGGCTGAGGACTGATCCCCTACTTCTACCCAGAATTCTTCACTATACTCATTGCTAACCCTCACCTTACTGACAGCTTCCCTGTACATGGCTTGTACAGCTCTCACCAACCACTCATCTATCCTTAGTTTCCACATTGACCACCAGATAAGGAATCGGGGGACCCTGTCAAAGGCTTTCTCCAAGCCAACAAAAGCCAAGTACAGAGGTTTATCTTTGGCTAAGAATTTCTTCTTCAGCTGTCTTACCAGAAGTATAGCATCAGTGATGCTTTTCTCTGGCACAAACCCAAACTGCATCTCATCTGAACTAACTCTCTCCCTAACTAATTGGGCTATGACCCTCTCCATGACTTTCACCACCTGGGCCAACAATTTGATACCTCTGTAATTATTCCTATCTTATGCTTCACCTTTACCTTTGTAGCAGTTGACTATGATGCTACTACACCAGTCATTGGGTATGACTCATTCATGTATCACCTGGTTGACTGTACAGGTGACTGGACTATAGCCAATACCACCAGATATTTTAAGCATCTCTGCAGTGACTCCTGATGGACCGGGATCTTTCCCTGCCTTCATACCTTTAATTGCTTTTATTTACCAAGGTACTGTCAATTCAAATAGCTGGTCCCTCTGTTGGGTCGACATTTGGCAGACTCTCTTTCTCTCATTCATTCTCTTCATTTAGCAACCTTTCATAGTGGCGTCTCCAAGTCTATATATATATGTATGTATGTATGTATATGTGCATGTGTGTGTGTGTGCATGCAGCTATATATATATGTACATATTCACACGCACACACACACACACACACACACACGCGCGCAATCACCGCCACCATTATCATTTAGGTTCATTCACCACGCTGGTATGCATTGGACAGTTTGAAAGGATCTAATGTTGATAAATCGAAGGATCACATCATCTCCCAGTGTCAGCTTGGATTTATTTTCTATGGCTGGATGTCCTTCCTAATGCCAGCCCCTTTACAAAGTTTTACTGCATGCTTTTTTCATGTCACCAGCACTAGAGAGGTCCCCTTGCAAATTGTAATACTAAACAGTCTGAAAGGGGCTACCATGTGTGAAGGAGAGAGAGTGAAGTATCTTTTATCTTTTACCGCCTTTGAGAATTTTAGTCATATGAATTATTTCCAGTACTTACATTTTTTTAAACCTGGTATTCAAAGTACCAATCTCTTTTGTTGAACTGCAAAGTCACAGGGGCGTAAACACACCAACACCAGTTGTCAAGAAGTGGTGGGGTGCAAAGACAGATACAAAGACACACATACATGGAGTTGTGTTGATCAGTGCTATAATAGTAGTCTTGTGTTGAAACAGTTGTTTGTTTTGTCGCTGCTGCTATCATTATCAATCGTGCTGGTGACTGCAGTGGCTGCAAAAGAGTAGTACGTCTGGTAGTGTGGTAGAAGTGCCATCTATTCAACTTCTGCTAGGCTTCTGTTAACTTTTTCTGACATTATAGTCGCCATTCTTCAACAATGCTGGCATTGGTATTGTTGCTGTTATATGTTGTCGGCACTCCGTCGCTTACGACGTCGAGGGTTCCAGTTGATCCGATCAACGGAACAGCCTGCTCGTGAAATTAACGTGCAAGTGGCTGAGCACTCGACAGACACGTGTACCCTTAACGTAGTTCTAGAGGAGATTCAGCGTGACACAGTGTGACAAGGCTGACCCTTTGAATTACAGGCACAACAGAAACAGGAAGTAAGAGTGATAGAAAGTTGTTGTGGAAGAGTACAGCAGGGTTTGCCACCATCCCCTGCCGGAGCCTCGTGGAGCTTTAGGTGTTTTTGCTCAATAAACACTCACAACGCCCAGTTTGGGAATCGAAACCACGATCCTATGACCGTGAGTCCACTGCCCTAACCACTGGGCCATTGTGCTGTTATATATATATATTAAGATTAATGTAATATAAAGCTGAAAAAAAAAAAAATTAACACCAAATATACAGTGCGTGTGTTTTTATTGGCTAAACTGGCAATATGACCATCCCCAAGTACAACAACATATATATATATATATATATATATAACATGATCACATGACCAACCAGGCTATCAGATGTTGTTACACATCTCTGGTCGCAGTGTGTTTTTTTTTTTTGCATTGTTTTAGCCTTCAAATGATGTCACCCTGCTGACAAGGCAAACAGGCCAACATTGCCCATTGATTGAAAAGGGAGACTGGAGCAATATAAAATGAAGCGTTTTGCACATGAACACAATGTGCTGGCCTCTGAGGGAATCGAACTCACGATCTATCATTCATGAGTACAACAGCCTTGTTTTCTACTTACTTAAATTGATTTTAAATTTTGTTTCAACATCTGGAAGTTTTAATTTACTTCTTTAATTCTATTAAAGATTCAGCTACAAGAGCTAAATCATTAGTATACATAGGATTTCCCACAGACAGCAAGGTCTTGAACTCCTCTATGTTAACTTGTTGGGTTATCATGAATAGGTGATGGCTAAGAACTGACCCTTGATGAATCCTTAACTTCACACTAAATTCTGAACTCATTGCTTTACCAATTGTACAATTAACTGAACTCATTGCTTTACCAATTGTACCTTTGTAGAAAGCTTTTACAGCCCCCATGAGCCTTTCACCTCCATCTATTGAAAAAAAAATTTTTTATATGACTATCAACTTAATGAATGAAGCACTCTGTCAAAGGACTTCTCCACATACATTGGACTTTACTTTTCTGTAGTTATCACCATATAAACATACAGCCAGTATGCAAAACAGCTGGGTATTTCACATAAACAGTGTAACTCTCAAGTAGAAACAGTGGAACACAGTGTGAGACAAGACTGAATTTTTGAATTACAGTTATTGTCCACTCAACAGGCTTTTTTTACTGTCTCTATCACTTTCACTGACAAGTCTTGAGCTGATTGAAAGCTTTGCTAAAGACTCTTGTCCAAGATGTCACCCAGTGAGATAGGACCTAGCATTTCATTACTTTGAAGCAGACTTCTTAACCACTCAACCATACCTGCACCTATCTGTCTGTTTATCTGTCTATCTATCTATCTATCTATCTATCTATCTATCTATCTATCTATCTATCTATGTGTCTGTGTGTGCATGTACATGCAGGTGTGTGAATGCATGTCTATTCACACATGCACACTTGCATAAGCACGGTTGCATATATGCGGATATAAATAGGCATAGGGTGTTAGTTCGGTGGATTTGTTAGAACATCAGACAAAATACTTTGCTGTATTTAGTTGTGGCCCTTTGCACACTGAGTTCAATTCTACACAAGTCGTCTTTGCCATTTATCATTTCAGAAGTTGATTAAATAGAGTACTAGTCAAATATTGGGTTTATCTAATTAACTATGCCATCTTCCTAAAATATATGGACTTAAGCCACTGTTAGAAATCTTCATTATAACTATCCTTTTTGCTATAGGCACTGGTCAATTACATCAACCCCTATTTTATTGACCTCGAAAGGATGAAAAGCACCATCTACCTTAGCATGATTCAAGCTCAGAACGTGAAGACAGATGAAATGCTACTAAGCATTTTGTCCAGTGTGCTAACAGTTTTGCCAGCTCACTGCTTTCATCATCATCATTGTCATCATCATCATCATCATCATCATTTAATGTCCACTTTCCATGCTGGCATGGGTTGGACGGTTTGACTGAGGACTGGAGAGCCAGAAGGCTGCACCAGGCTCCAATCTGATCTGGCAAGGTTTCTACAGCTGGATGCCCTTCATAATGCCAACCTCTCCAAGTGTGTAGTGGGTGCTTTTTACATGCCACCAGCACCGGAGCCAGTCAGTGGGTACTGGCATCGACCATGTTTGGGCGGTGCTTTTTACATGCCACCAGCACGGGAACCAGTTAAGGGGTACTGGCATCGACCACATTCGGATGGTGTTTTTTACATGCCACCGGCATGGGAGCCAGTCGGGGCTCTGGCATTGACCAGTATGGCACAATGATAATGGTTTCAAATTTTGGACCAAGGCCAGCAATTTCAGCAAAGGGAGTAAGTTGATTGCACTGACCCCCAGTACTCAACTGGTACTTAATTTATTGACCCTGAAAGGATGAAAGGCAAAGTCAACCTAGGAGGAATTTCAACTCAGAACGTAATGATAGATGAAATATTGTTAAGCATTTTACTTGATGTGCTAATGATTCTACCAAGGGAGTATTTACATGGTAGCTCAACCCGCTAGAAATCACAGTCAGATCTCTCTCTCTTCATCCCGTAATGTCTTATGAAAGGCAGGGCAGTTAATAACGCAGTCAAAGATACACTTTTGTTTACAAAAAAATACATGCAATAATCACAGCTGGGATGTCTTTGGTTATAGATCTACTCAGTCGGTGATGGCCATGGGCTAAATGCAACACAGCATCATGGATGTTGTTGCAGTTCTAGTAAGCTGAGACAATGTTGGATGATCAATGAGAAAAAAAGGCAGTATGCATTGTGTGACCTGATGATGATGATGATGATGATGTTGAGGATGATGATGATGGTGATGATGATGATTGTTGTTGTTATTGTTGTTATTATTATTATTATTATTATTATTATTATTATTATAGTTGTTATCATTATAATTTTAGGGTGACAGATGGCGAAATCAATAGAATGAAGGGTGATGTACCTCGAGGTATTTAGTTAAATCTATTTATGTTCTTGGTTCAAATCCCACTAGGTTTAAATTTGCTTTTCCTCCTTCCAGAAACTAATAAACAAAGCACCAGTCGTATATACTGGTAATATATTTAACTGACTATATCTTCCCGACAGAATTTATATGGTTTCATACCAGTGTTAAAAATTATTATTAATACAGTATTTTTACTGGCTCTTTACTTTTTAACTTTGAATTCCACCAAGGTGTGCTTTGCTTTTCATCCTTTCAAGGTTCAATAAAGTATGTACCAGTTGAGCACTGGAGTCAATGTAATCGACCAGTCCCCTCCCAACAAATTTCAGGCCTTGTGCCAATAATAGAAAGGATTATTATCATTACCGCTGGACTGGCTCCTGTGCAGGTGGCACATAAAATACACCATTTCGAGTGTGGCTGTTGCCAGTACCTCCTGACTGGCCTTCGTGCCGGTGGCATGTAAAAGCACCCACTACACTCTCGGAGTGGTTGGCGTTAGGAAGGGCATCCAGCTGTAGAAACTCTGCCAAATCAGATTGGAGCCTGGTGTAGCCATCTGGTTCACCAGTCCTCAGTCAAATCGTCCAACCCATGCTAGCATGGAAAGCGGACGTTAAACGATGATGAAAACTCACAGCTTATTTTGCTGGGTATGATGGAAAATGTCAGCTGCCCACAGCCAGCAGACTAAGGCAACACTTGTTTTACTGGTCATGCTTCAAGAACACTGCAAAGAATTTTTGCAGTTCCAAGCAATGCTGATTTTTGTAGGTGTTCTACCTTCACACTTACACCGATCTTTTTCAGCCATGTTGGTAGTTGAGTGCTGATACTTCCAAGTGCATCAATTACTATTCATATCACATCTACTCTCTTCATTGACCACAACTTTTGTATTTCCCCACTTTAAATCGTCGTAGTTGTTTATTTTTTTCTTCTTCTTTCACATTGATCCTGTTGTCACCGGGGCATGCTATATCGATTATCATACAATGTCTGGTCAGGTGATCACACTGGATCATTACATCCTTCAGGATTTTGCAGGTCTCATTTTTGGTGACTCCTTCTGGGGTTTGCTCAGACTATTATTATTATTATTATTATTTTTATTATTATTATTATTATTATTATTATTATTATTATTATTATTTTATGTTTGACTTTTGCTTTGCATTTGTACAAGTTGGATCCAAGTCTCACCCAGAGACAACAAGCTAGAAGTTCATGTAGGTATTATGCCTAGGGTACCATATATTTGGATTTGTACATAGTGTCGTTCTAGAGAATGTTTAAGAAACCAGAAGAAAATTATGTGTTTGTTTTAAAATTTGAGATCACATAGACAGTATTTTATGTAGGATATGGGCAGTTCCCATGAGCACTATCTTTTGAACTTCAGCCATTTTTGGGTTTCCTGGTATCTGAGCTAGGTAGTAATCAGCCCGTTTCGCTGTCATTCCCAGGGCACCTATGACAATAGGTATTGTTTTAGTCTTCAGGTTCCACATTTTGCTAATTTCTATTTCATTATTATTATTATTATTATTATTATTATTATTATTATTATTATTATTATTATTATTATTTTATGTTTGACTTTTGTTTTGCATTTGTACAAGTTGGATCCAAGTCTCACCCAGAGACCTCAAGAGACAACAAGTTAGAAGTTCATGTAGGTGTTATGCCTAGGGTACCATATATTTGGATTTGTACAGTTTTGTTCAAGTGAATGTTTAAGAAACCATAAGAAAATTATGTGTTTGCTTTAAAATTTGAGATCACATAGACAGTATACAAGATTGTGAGGTTGTTTATTGAAGGTATTGTGTCTACTGGGGGTTTGTATTGTTTGTCATGTCACAACAAGGACCTCAGACAGACAGTATTTTACGCAATATGCATGCCGTTCCAAGTAATGCCAACTTTTGCAATACATCTAGACTGTAGGGTATTTCTAAGGTTTTTCAGATTGGGTGGTATTCAACCCAATGTTCCGATGACAGTAGGGATAACCTTTATGTTCGACTCTCGTAGCTGCAACATCTCAGTGATTTCAATTCTAAGGTTTCCATATTTATCAACTTTTTCTCTTTCTTTCATGATGATATGTTGATCTCCTGGCACTGCTACGTCGATTATTAGGCACTCTTGTTTGTCCCTCTTAAAGGATACTATATCTGGCCTTCAGTGCTCTAACACTTAGTCTGTCTGGAAATCAAAATCCCAGAGGATTTTTGCCTTCCCCTTTTCATCCATTACCTTTTCCGGGGTAAGTTGGTACCAAGCACCAGTAACCTCATATCCATACTTATGGCATAGTAACCAGTGGAGTTTTGGGGCTACTTTGTCATGTCTACGCTTGTACTCTTTCTGCACAAAACTTTCACAAGCACTAACAATGTAAGTCGCGTTTTTGATCCTCTTCCCAGACATTCTGCAGAGGACCAATGCACTTATGTGGTATATATTCTTCTTGACTGAGTTGGTATTCAATGCCTGATCCTGGGCTGCGATGATTAGGGTTTCAGTATTCTTTTTTAGGTTACCCTTGTTGAGCTACCTCCATGATGCTTCCTGGTCTTTTAATTTGTTGGTTTCTAGGTGGAACTGACCATGTAATTTCATATGGATTAGGGTTTCTTCTCTCTCATTGGCTGTTCTTGATCGGAATCCATGAGCTCTCTCAAATCCATTTTTGTTTACTCCTTCTACACTAGCAGCATACTGTAGCAAGTCTTGTTCGCTGCGTACCAAATATTCTGCCATATTTCTTGTTTCACTGTTGATGCACTCCCATATGCTAATCAACCCAAATTCACCTTTACCTCTCTTCATGTAGAGCCTGTGTACATTTGCTTTAGGGTGGAGGGCCCCATGCATTGTCATCGTCTTTCGGGTAGTGCAATCGAGTTGGTCAATCTCTGCTTGTGTCCATCTCAGGATGGGTGCACTATAGCAGACTACAGTAATAGCCCATATGTTGAAGGCAGTCACAAGGTTCCTTGAGTTGAGCTTTGATTTCAAGAGAAATTTGAGGCACTTGAAATATGCAGTGATGACCTTGTCTTTCATTTCGTTGTGCAAGATATTGTTTAGCTCCAGGATCCCAAGGTACTTGTACCCATCATCACCCGGGTCTTCCATTCTCTCTCTGTTTGGCAATTTTATGCCCCTACAATTTACTCTTTTCCCTTGCTTCAAAGTAAGCACCGTACACTTTGAGATACTGAATTCCATCCCTGTATCCTTGCTGCACATTTGCACAGTCTCAGCCAGCCTCTCCATTTCAGGCTCTGTTTTTGTGAACAGTTTTAAATCATTCATGAAGAGGAGGTGGTTGAGACAAGGTCCATTCTTTCTCAACCCATAGTGCACGTTGATTTTATGTAGGCCTAACAAACAACAGAGGTGAACAAGAGTATCCTTGGAAGATACCTATTCTGAGTGTTACCTCGGCTAAGTGCAGGTTGTTACAGGAAAGATGCGTTTTCCAACTAGGCATGCTGTTCGTAATCAGTGCACACACATTCTCAGCTATTCCACATATGTCGAGTGTTTCCAAAATCCACAAATGCAGCAACATGTCGTAAGCCTTTTTGAAGTCTATCCATGCCATGCATAAGTGTTTTTGGTACCATTTGCAGTTCTTCATTATAACCTTATCTATCACAAGGTGGTCCTTGTTGCCATTGGATCCTTTTCAATTATTATTATTATTATTATTATTATTATTATTATTATTATTATTAAAGGTGGTGAGCTGGCAGAGCCATTATCAAGCACGACAAAATGCTTAGCAGCATTTCATCCATCTTTTATGTTCTAAGTTTAATTTCTGCCGAGGTTGACTTTGCCTTTCATTCTATCAGGGTTGATAAAACAAGTACCAGCTGAGAACTGGGGATCGATGTAATCAATTTATCCCCTCCTCCAAAATTGCTGGCTTTGTGCCAGAGTTCGAAATCATCATCATCAGCAGAAGCAGAGCAGCTCACTTGCAGAATCATTAGCACACTGGACAAAATGCTTAGCTGCATTTTTTCCAGCTTTACATTCCGAGTTCAAATTCCACCAAGGTTGACTTTTGCCTTTCATTCTTTTGAGGGTCAATGTAACCAACTAGCCCTTTCCCCCTGAAAACTGCCAGCCCAGTGCCAATATT
>NC_142939.1:59182263-59192263 GCF_046866305.1 Octopus bimaculoides | reverse complement strand
TACCTTGATGCAGTACCAGACAATGGCTATACCCTAATGCAGTACCAGGCAATGGTTATGTCCTGATGCAGTACTAGGCAGTGGCTATTCCCTGTCGCAGTACCAGGCAGTGGCTATTCCCTGATGCAGTACCAGAGAGTGGCTCTCATGGCTTTTGATCTGAACTGATTGGAAGTGATATCATGTACATTATTTTGTCTTGGTATAAAAGATGAGCTACAGCAAATATTCTGCTCAGTACCAGATTTACTTGTCAGTTGTTTGACCTTAACCAGTTGAACATGTCCTCTAGTGGCTGACAATATGTGCATCTCTGGTTACGAGCAGAAGTAGTAGGAGAGCATCATAGCCATGTGTTGAGAGCAATTCTTTGGGGGTTGAACAATTCACCTCTAGAAACATGGGTGTTTCATTCCTCATCCTTAAAACAAACCTTAGTCAGAGAACTCTTGAGTGGGATGGGCTACTCAACCTGGAGAAAATTCTAACTGGCCCCCACCTGTAAGATCATGCACTATTAATCTTGATATGAGATCACCATGTCGCACACATATGGTTGTGGTGCATGTGCCTTGTGTACCCTTATCAGACAGGTAGTCATGGATACACTGGGCTTCGTTATTACGGAAGGACTTGGTGGTTTTTTATTGTATTCTATAACCCGTTGTAACGTTTCTATTCAGATTATAATTTGATGGCATGCATTGCTCTCTCACTTAATAATAATAATAATAATAATTATTATTATTATTATTTTATTGTCTTTGCACAGCTTCTAACACTGGAGATGTACTACGGTGTCAGCTGTTCACTACCAGTGAACTAAGGTAACACCCCCTTATTTTTCAAGCACCATCTGGAGTATCCGAGTGGTTCCAAGCAGTGCTGTTTTCTGCAAGTGTTCCACCCTTATTGCAGCCCCTATTTGTTCCATATACTTCTCAAGATTTTTACTCACTGTTCCCAGGGCTCCAACAATTATTGGTACTACTACCACTTTTTTCAGTGACCACAACTGCTTAACCTCCCAAGCTAACCTGTTATATCTATCTATCTATTATTATTATTGTAGTTATTATCATTTATACATCAATCCAATAATGGAAAAGTAATGTTTCAAATCATTTCAAAAATGTTTCTACATCTGTTCATTTTGGTGATGAAGTTTTTCAGGGGGATGTTCAAAGCATTTTCATTGCCCTTCTGCACTTGAGCCTATAATGGAAGTTCAAGAAATTTATTCAACCCTCTGACAATGGACAGGTTAATGAAAACAGAAAGAATTCTATACTTAAGATGACTCTCGCCAAAGGAAAGGCTCTATCAGTAAGGATCCTCTATAAAACATTAATGTTTTTTTTTTTCTGCACACTGAGAGCTTCCTACAAAACACCTTGCCAAAAAAGTACAAAGTTATTCTTCACCTTGCAGTACAACAATGTACTTCACCCAAAGCTCCCTTCAGGGCCAACACTAGGGCATTCAGCATCTTGAGCCAGCACTACAATATGTGCTCCCTTATCTCAACTCTACAATGTGTGCACCCTTCCTCCAGCCCTACGATATGTACCCTCTATTCTTAGCATTGGAATGTGCTCCCTCTTCTCTTATATTTCTACAACTCCCTCCAGCTACCACCTTCTTTTGCATGAGCTGAAAAATACACCCCAATGATTATATTTAACTTGCAAACAAGGAATCCATAGTTTTATTATCATGTGTATCACTACATAAATCTGTTATCTGAATTTTGAAATTTGAACTGCTCCAAGCCAAATCATGTGACAGCTCATTACTTCACATGACCCTCCCATCTACCTCTCCTACTCACTCCTGTACTCTGCCCTCATTTGATCCTGGAATGATCTCACCTCCTATCTTTATTACTAAGTTTTTAAGGTTATTTGTTTGTGTGGGGTTTTTTTAGCTCTGTTGAAATACACTGTCTTTGTTTCAATTAATTTTCAAAATAATGGAGAATTTAGTAAAATAACTTTATCATGGTGTTTGGAACATAAATTAACATGAAATTTCAATGGAATATTTTAATCTAGATCATTTTAAAACAAAGAGTTTGTATCATAGACCTGGAGGTTGTCTCAAAAGTGTTGGTATCAAAAGGGCTAAGGAATTTGGTGTAATTGTACAGAGTTTGCATGGCACTGCAAGATTTTCATGTCCAGGGCGGTCATTTGGTTCACCTAGTGTTTAGTGCCAGCCTTGGTTCTTTTTATCTTCTGTTTACTAAATCATTTCATAAGTTTTTATTACAAGATGCAATTTTAAAATACTCTTATTTTTACAGATTAAAATTACTTTTGAGATGTAACAGTTTTCTTTTGTTTAGTTTCTGATGTCTTTCTTATGAATTACTGCAGTTTTATTACTTCCTGGGTTTTTGTCTATGATATATCTGGGATTGACAGAACAAATTACATCTTAAACTATGACATGATTATGACATGTATTAAACTAAATAGAGCACAACAATATTAAACTAGAGCACAGAATACATCAGAAACTGCAACACAACACAAAACACATCTTAAACTAGAACATGGACCATGTCATATGTTATAATACCTCATCACATCTCAAACTACAAAGTAAAATGCATATCTTAAAGTAGAGCATCCAACAAGCATATCTTAAACTAGAACACAGTATACACCACATCATAATCTAGAACATTAAATACTATGTACTAAAATAAGCTATCCTATGAGATGTGGTTTTGATTACCACCAGTTACTTAAATTTCATATGTTCTTTTGATTGTTCATCCACATTTAGTTTAATATACAGAACTGTGCTACCATAATCAGTTTGTGAATATTTTTATTTTAATTTCTGCTTCTTTCACTGAATTTGGAGGGATTGTTTTACAAACTTTTTAGTATTGAATTCATACAGCTTATTTAGAAAGAGCAAAGTAGATTATGTGGGATTCTCTCTCTCTTCTTACTCCGTATTTCTCTGTGTGTCTTACTGCCTTACTGTTATGAAGCAGCTTAAAATACATTATCTGTGTTGGTAGGGGATGGTACATATATATATATATATATATATATATATATATATATATATATATATATATATATGTATATATATATATATAGAGAGAGAGAGAGAGAGAGAGAGAATAGTGGTACAAGGCACCTATGTTTGGTGGAAATAGCAGTTGATAATTTACTATAGCGTTGTAAAATTATCGACTGCTATTTCCAGTAAACATTGGTGCCTTGTTGTACCGCTATTCTTTATTTATACTTCTATCTTTACAGTGCTTTATTTGACTGGAAAGTAATACATTCATATATATATATATATATATATATATACTTCATTTAGAGAATTAACATTGCTTATATATATATATATATATACACATAAAATATGGGGGTTTAGTTCACAGATGATGTAAACGATACATATATATGTGTGTGTAAATACAAACATATCAAACCACACATACACATATGCACACACACGCACACACACACACACACACACACATGCTAGCATCGAAAAAATAGATGTAATGCAAATAAACAAGTGCATACATCTGTTATAAACTGGTTGAGAAGCAGAAACAACTGATGAAGGGACAATTTTTGAGGGTATTATCTTATTCTTTCCAATAATTTAATATTGAATCATGTATGCAAATCAAGGGCATATGTATTATTAGAGAGACCCATTGAGTTATTTAATATAAATCTATTTATTCTGGACACACCCACACACACACACACACGTATATTTTCTGTATTTGTCTGTCTCTGTCTCCACCTCTCTCTTTTCCTATTACCTCTACCTCCTTCTAACTACCTCCTACCTTCTCTTCTTTATGGTTCAGTGCATCGTAATTTATATATCTCATTCACATTTGTTTCATTTGACATAAAGAATTAACATAAAAATCTCAGCCGCAATTTCCGACTATTATAACTAAATGCAGAGATGAATTAATTAAATGGGTCAAATTTCAATTAGTGTGTTGTTAGTTATCCCCAGCAACATTTAATTACTTAAAACAAAAAAAAAAGGAAAAAGGAAAGGAGGATTAACACTGACTGTCTGATTAAATTTATTGTTAATTTCCATAAAGATGTTGATTATCCACTCAAAAACAGGATTGACGATTTCTGCTTCTCCAACACTTTTTTGGCATCTCTTGTAGCTATGGTTTACATATCCACCACTAAAATTAATTCTTACTCTGTGAACAGATATTTGATGAAATATCTGAAAAAGATATATATATATATATATATATATATATATATATGAATATATATACACACATTCAATTACATACATGTATATATATATATATGTGTGTGTGTGTCTGTATACATATATATGTGCATATATATATATATATATATATATATATATATATATATATATATACATACACACACACATATACATTTGGGAATGGAGGAATATTACCTTGGTTGAAAACATGTAAGGGCTAGTGGCAGGAAAACCATCTGACCATAGAAAACCCACATTAACAAAATTTCATCCAACACTAGCAACCATGGAAAATTGGACATTAAAATGATGATGATGATGGTATATATATATATATATATATATATATATATATATATATATATATATATATATATATATATATACCATCATCGTCATCATCATCATCATTTATATATATATATATATATATATATTAATAGTTATCGCCAAGCTAACATGGCAGTCCAGAAAAATAGGATGAATGCTGCCATTGATTAGCTCCAAGAGGCCATCGCCTCTAGTTAGCTATGTGATACACGAACCTGTGTCCATTATAACCTTCGAACAGGGGAGGTCAGCCACTTCCCCTTGCTGGTCTGGCATCTACAAACTAGTTTCAGGGTATTTGCCCCTTATCAATGTTAGCTTGGCGATGACTATTAATATCCAGTACCACTGCCGTAGTCTCCTTTAGAGAGACTTAGAAATAATAATATTTATATATATATATATATATATATACATAGATATTTATATGAGCGTGTGTATCTGTGTGAGTCTATGTATGTTAGTGTCTCCTTGTTCTTGATATCAGGTGATCATCATCATCGCCGTTTAACGTCCACAAACCTGTGTCACTAATATATAAGCAGTGTCATTCATTTCCAACATTCTGCAGAAACATGTCTGCCCAAGGGGATATATTACCCTGCTTAGAAACAGGTATGGTTTGGTGACAAGATGGGCATCCAACCAGAGAAAAAGAGAAAGTCTGCCCCAACAAACCCCATCCAACCCATGCAAACATAGATAAGTAGATGATGATAACGAATAATGAATTATAATTTTCATTCAACATAAATTCAGTGAATATGTTTGTTTAAAATAGTTTCTTTGTTTTCTGCATTATTATAATTAGATTGTACTCATTATAACTGAGATTATTATAATCATTATAATAATGCTGAACAAAGTAAATGCTGGGTTATGGATTGGCAAAATCATTAGAATATCAGACAAAACACCTTACAGTAATTCTTTCTGGCTCTCTACACTCTGAGTTCAAATCCTACCAAAGTCAACTTTGCCTTTCATTTCTCTGTGGTAGATAAAATAGAGTACCGGTCAAGAAATGGGGGTGATGGCATTGACTAACACCTTCTCCTTGTGATGACCATCATTGTACCTAAATTAGAAACAGTTATTATAACTAGATTTAACCATTTTGATACCAACCCACCTGAGACCATTCTAAATTAAAACTTTCCTTCAAATTTTGGCACAAGACCAGTAATTTTAAAGGAGTGATTAAGTTGATTACATTGAACCCACAGTGTTCAACTGGTGCTTATTTTATTGGCTCTGAAAAGACAAAAGGCAAAGTCAACCTCGGGAATTTGAACTCAGGATGCAAAAATCTAAAGGAAATGCCTTTTGTCTGACTCAGTGACAATTCTACCAACTTACCATCTTTAAGTTACTTTTTATTAAATTCTTCATTAACATATAATTGCCAACCAAGTGTGGTGTCCTATACAGGACAGTGCTACTGACTTTTATAGCCCCAGGAAGTCATCTCTTCCAGCTGGCTAACAACACACATTCTGTGTCTGATTAGTATTTGCAGACACACTAATCGGACACAAAATGCGCATCGTTAGCCAGATGGAAGAGATGTCTTCCTCGGGCTATAAACGTCAGTAGCACTGCCCTGTATAGGACACCACATTTGATTAGCAATCATATGTTACGATTCCGCACTGCTACTGTTTATATTTCGCTCAGAAATTTAATATAGCTTATTTCTCTAAGTTCTTCATTATTTTCAAAATGAATTGAAACAAACATAACAGTGGCATATTTTGGTTGCAGTACTGAGTGAGCTGCCTCACCCAATGCCACCAAATTTCAAGCAGGGGTCTAACAAAAGTTTTCCATTCAGATTTGTGATTAAATTAATGAGCAAGGTTAATATTTGTAATGAGTTTGCCATTTTCGATGGGTGTGCAGTGCACACCTAGCATACCCGGAATATAAACCCCTGAAACATAATGTATGTTAATGGAAATAAGGTAAAAAGAGGCTCAATCGAATAAGCCCTGTATTTTTTAATCTTCATAATTTTTTTTTTTATTTCTCCATAGTTTTTATGTTTACAGTGTTTTATTGTTCTGTACATTATAACAGCTGCTTTGAAACTCACCGACAAAGAGGACAAGTATATTACCATTCTGAACATTACTATATAACCATTTTTTCTTTTTTAATTTAAAAAAAAATTTTTTTTATCTTGTTCGAACTGTTCTTTTAAAAAAGAAAAAGAAAAGGAATCAAACAACACTGAACCAACTCAAATATTGTATTGCATTTTTTTCTTTATTTTTTATTTTCTGCTTTGTTTTATTTTTTTTCTTGAATCGCTTCTCTACACAGCTCAATTGAATTTATTGCCAAGATTCCACAGCTCTCAGTTCTGAAGAACTCTATATAACAGAGCTCAATGGAATGTATTACCAATATTCCAAGAACCTTTGATACAAAGTATCTGTCCATGCAAGAAAAAAAGAACAAAAAAAAAACTGGAAATCCAAAATATTTCGAGGAACAATATTAAAGAAAAAAACCCAGCAAAATGGACAAATTACAAAACCATTCAGTATTTTCTTATATGTGTGTCTGTGTGTGTGTACATATATTTGTACATGTATACATATATACATACACACACACACAATAGTAGTGAACTGTAAGAATGAGTGCACAACACTACAGTTGGAGGATAAATATATTCTTTATTTATGGATTAACAATGCTACTAACATGGAGGCAGATTAGTAAGATCCTTGAGTGGGACACTTAAAAAATTGTGGAATTTTTATGCATGAAACTAATGGTAGCATTGATAACCCATAAATAAAGTAGACGTGTGTATGTGTGTGTGTTCTTTCACTCTTTTGCTAAATGCAGGTGTTCAATTTTGACCGTGCTGAAACATCACACTAACGAGTTTTAGTTTTATTGTACACAACTTATTACAGTCTGGTACTACTATTATCAATCTTTGTTGAACTGCTAAGTTACAGAACATTAAGGAATGCTAACATAAGCTAAACTAGTTTTTAAACTGTAAACATGAATAAACACACACACAATATATATATATATATATATATATATATATATATATATATATATATATATAATTGTGCACAAACACATATGCATTTTTAGTGACGAAAGAAGACAAAAATAACTAAAACAAAATAAACAAATTGTAGTATCTCCACAAAAAAAATATAAATATAATATATACATATGTATATTATTTTTTAAAGTGCCTTTATATTAAATGTTTTTATTGTTTTTGTTGTTGTTGTTGTTTTACTTGATCAATTAATTATGTCAAAAGTTTTAATGAAATTTGTAGATTCTTCAGGATACAAGAAACCCTTGCTTAACCTCTCCTGTCAATCAATCATTCTTTTACACAATCCAATAACTAGTTTCAGTCATTGGACTGTGGCCATGCTAGGGTAATTGTGTTGGTTTAATTTTTGCATTATCGGTTGTTTGACTATTGTATGTTACTCACTGTAAAACACCAAACCATTCATTAAATTTCTAATATAATTTGGAGCTCGACCATTAAAACCTTGTCTATTTATTCTTTGCTAGTGCAGCAGTTGATGGTGGTCTGGGGGTTAATGTCTTGCCTGTGGTAAGAAATGAATTTAAGACGTTTCAGTCTTGAGATCAACTCCTGAGCCCAACACCACTTGAATGCAACATCTCTTGTGAACAATATTCTTCGACCAAACATCTCTTGTGAACAATATTCTTCGGCCAAACAGCTCTTGAGATCAACACATCTTGACACAAACACTTTTTGGGGTTAAGACTTCTTGAACCCAACACTTTTTGAGACCAACACATCTTGAAATCAACATCTTTTGAATGCAACACCTTTTGAGACCAACACATCTTCGGATCAACATCTCTTGAACACAACACCTTTTGAGACTAACAGCTCAAAAATATCATATCATATTTTACATTCACCATTTAAACAGTATTGAGATCCATTTTTTAATTTTTCAAATCTATGTCCTTCCTATTTTAAAATATGCATTTGTTATACCTGATTCTTTCAGTTTAAACTAAACACAAGGCCTATTTCATAAGGTTGTGGGGTTGATTAAATAACTTCAACATTAGAGTAAATCTGATACTTATTCTGCAGTGGTTTAATACAGATGTAATTCAGCTTATGAGACATGAAATAACCACACTAGAAAATAATTTAACATATGGAGATGGATTATGTTAGAAAGCCTAGATAATGTTTAGTAAGTCTGCACTATCTAATCAATAAATAGCCTAGCTTTTATGAAAAACATTTTAAACACTAATTTAAGACAAAAATGGGTATTGCCAAGGTGACAGCTTCCCCAATTCTACTGTACAGTGTCTGCTGTTAGATTTTCTCAAATTAAGCATAAATATGATTTCTGATATTTTAGCTGTACTGTTTGCACTTGCTAGTTGCCAGAATTGGGTATTCCACTAATGTTCAACATAGCAATATGTCCCATATAGCTTTATCGAGTCAATATGTTTGTAAATCAAGCATTTTATTTTAATTCCATAATCCATTTATATTCACACAAGTGAAGGCCATTGCAGATAAGTTTAAGAGTGGATGCCTGTGGAAACTCATATATGCTGAAGATCTCCTTGTTCTTATAGCTAAATCTGTTGTAGAGTCAAAGAAGGAATTCCAGGCATGGAGACAAAACCTGGAATCAAAGTTGACATGGTAAAGAATAAAGTACTGATAAGTAGGAAAACAAACAGGACAATTCTTCCATTGGGGAAATTGTCTTGTTCAACATATAGAAAAGGAAGAAATTCCATATGGTGTACCTAAAGCAAATTATGAACATGTAAGAGATGCATAGACAGGTTACCACAAGAAGTAGACTTTGTAGAGGGGTAATAAACACTAAAAGTGCATGGGAAAAAGATTCTCTCAAACGTCCAGGAGGATCCCTAGATGTAGTAGATAGCTTCTCTTATTTGGGTCAGCTTATTAGCAGAGATTGGGGATATCTTGACTATATATGGTAGCCACAGTAAAAACATGTTGGAGAAAGTACATAATTTGAGGTCATGAGAACAGACATATCTAAAACATGTCAATCAGTGTAGTACTGATACCATGAGAAAATGCATTCAGTTCACTCTGTAAAAAAGTTGGTTTCAAGAAGGACAACCAAGGCATCTCCATCATATTAGTTGTACAAATTCTGATCCTCCAACATGTCTAGGAGAGTTGTAACCTGAATAACAACTGATTCAGGAGATGACGACACATCAGCATGGAAAGTTGATGGAAAATTATGAGGATGACGATGACATCGATGCTGATAGTGCTGTTGTTGTTTTGATGGTAGTAGTGATGATGTATATATATATATATATATATATTTATTTATTTATATTTATTTATTTGCCA
>NC_142939.1:59049289-59181763 GCF_046866305.1 Octopus bimaculoides | reverse complement strand
CTCATTATTGGGCTAAGGGAACTCCCTCCAGAAATCCTTGCTCCTAGGAATCTTTTCAAGCTCCTTCACTGATATATTCAGTAATATTTCAATATATTATCATTATTTGCTATTATCATTATCTTCTATGGGTTTTATACTAAGATTTGAACCTCATCTCTTCTTACTAGACTCCTCAGTTTGTTATCTTATTCCCAGTTCCTATTTTAATTTCATATCTATCCTTATTATGGTAGTCATGCACTTATATCCTGTTTAGAGATCTAACAATTGGCTGTATTGTACTGTACTATAGCATGGCGGAGGTAATAGTCAAGTATTTTAATAATCTGTTATGATCATTAATTGTGTTTTTTCGTAATTTGTTCTGATGGAAGCCATTCCTGAGGAAGTGCCAAACGTCAGACATCCAACGGATCAGTCGCTGGATAGAGTTGGGCACAGAAATGTTGACATCGAATGGTAAATAATTAAATAAATGGAATAACGATCGGTCGTGTTGAGAGTCTCTACCTTTTTAAACATACAAATTTAAAACCTTGGAAATATAAACAATGAGAACGACCCTTAAGGAATCTAATTAATGATCCTTTGGGGTGAAGTCTTATGCTATACTGGTAACGATTGCGAAATTTACTGGAAAATATAATTTATATAATGTGTATATATATATATATATATATATATATATATAATTTATATAATGTATAAATATAATTTATATATATATATATATAATCTATATAATGTATATAAGAATAGCCTGGGCAAAGTTTAAAGAGCTCTTACCCCTGCTGGCGACAAAGGGACTCTCACTCAGAGTAAAAGGCAGACTATGACGCATGTGTACGAACAGCCATGCTACATGGCAGTGAAACATGGGCTGTGACTGCTGAGGACATGCGTAAGCTCGCACAGAATGAAGCCAGTATGCTCCGCTGGATGTGTAATGTCAGTGTGCATACCCGTCAGAGTATAAGTATCTTGAGAGAAAAGCTGAACATAAGAAGCATCAGTTGTGATGTGCAAGAGAGACGATTGCGCTGGTATGGACATGTGGTGAGAATGGATGAGGATAGCTGCATGAAAAAGTGCCACGCCCTAACAGTTGAGGGAACCTGTGGAAGAGGCAGACCTTCGAACATTGGGCCTCACCGAGGCGATGACTATTGACCGAGACCTTTGGAAATGTGCTGTGTGTGAGAAGACCCGGCAAGCCAAGTGAGATCGTTGCCAGTGCCCCTGGACTGGCTCTTGTGCAGGTGGCACATAAAAGACACCATTTTGAGCGTGGCCGTTGCCAGTACTGCCTGACTGGCCCTCGTGCAGGTGACACGTAAAAGCACCCACTACACTCTCGGAGTGGTAGGCGTTATGGCATCCAACTATAGAAACTCTGCCAAATTAAATTGGAGCCTGGTGTTGCCATCCGGTTTCACTAGTCCTCAGTCAAATCGTCCAACCCATGCTAGCATGGAAAGCGGACGTTTAACGATGATGATGATATATATATATAATTTATATAATGTAATATATATATATATATATATATATATATATAATTTATATAATGTATATATATATATATATATATATATATATATAATTTATATAATGTATATATATATATATATATATATATATATATATATATATATATATATATATATAATTTATATAATGTATATATATATATATATATAATGCATATATATTATTTCATTTAAAAGAGTTCCAACTCTGTCTGTTTTTTATTTATATTCTTGTAAAATTTATGTGGGATATAGAATATGGAATATATAATATATGATATAAAAAAAGATGGATGGTATAATGAAATGAAGTATTGAATGTCTTATTGAATATATGAAATACTGAGTGTTCAATATAAAGGATTAAATATATAAATATATAGAAGCTGGATCTAACCAGTTTTAACATAAAACTGGTAGAGTATTTGAAATGGATATGTCCAGTTTAAATGCTTAATAGTTGGTGTATTAGAAACTTTTTCCCCTCTTGAACACGCACTGCTAAAATTAGAGTGCATTTGATATGCCCACGTCTTTAATGCCATCAAATGCCTTTTAATTTCCAACGAAATACCACAAGGTATAGAGAATACGTATTCGCCTTTATATATTTAATCCTTTATATTGAACACTCAATATTTCATATATTCAATAAGACATATTCCATATATTCAATAAGACATTCAATACTTCATTTCATTATACCATCCATCTTTTTTTATATTATATATTCCATATTCTATATCCCACATAAATAAAAAACAGACAGAGTTGGAACTCTTAAATGAAATAATATATTCCTCTATACGCGATCATACAAAACCCTTTTTTTGTATTTATTTTTACTCACATATATATATATAATGCATATATATTTGGTTAATGAGAGAGATGGAAGATGGACGATATGAGAATGTTTATTAATCACGACGATTGTTTCGACCAATCTAGCATCGATTCCACATGGGTGGGATACTTAACTGGTTTAGGAGTATCCATCAGTGTAACTGTGTCTCTTCAGGTGATTACAAGATGTATCTCATTAAAATAACAAATGTTCTGCAAGATATCTTCTCAGTTTCCATATAGAAAAGCAGCAGATTAAGGGATGCAGCTTCATTTTTATAGAATATCAATAATAAGAGATGAAAAAAAAAAAAACGAATACAAAATACAGCAAAAAATTATGTCAAACAAGTGTTTAGTAAATTGCAGAGGACGTGTTTGTTTGTTTTTTGGTTTTTATTATCATAACTGAAACTGAGTTTGTTTCAAGTTTCATGAGCAAGGCCAACAGTTTTAGGGGAAAGGGGTTCTTACTGACCCCAGGAACCCAAAATGTAAAGCTGAAAGAAATACCAGAAAACATTTTGTCAGACTCGCAAATGATTTTGCCAGCTGACCACCCAATAAAAAATAATATTAATTCTCTCCATTATAAGCAGAAACTCAAGAAATTCTTTTTTTGGTGGGAGGGGGAGAATAGTTGATTCTATCAGCCTCAGTACTTAACTGGTATTTTATTAATGCTTGAAAAGATAAAAGGTAAAGTTAACCTTGATGCAATTTGTACTCAGAAAACAGAGTTGGAGTAAATGCCACGAAGCATTTTGTCCAACCAGTTCCCTGCCTTAATAAGAATATAAATTAGTTATTAAGCCAAAAGGTGTCTCTATCTCATTGCATATGTAACTATTTCCATTTAGACTTTTGATGCTCAATACATTAACACTAATCATAGTTCTGACACACTCTATGGAAATAGCCAATCAATACCTTGCTGACAACTCACAGAATTTAAACATGCCTGAAATGTCAAGAATACTGAAAATCTTTACATTTGATTAGATATTTAGCTATTATTGATTAGTTGACTCATTAATGCTGGACTGGATAGACAAGAATTTAGAAGACTGGAAATTAAGTAAATGTGTAAATATATATGCCATTTTTGGTATTTGAGTAATATTCCATAATCGAGATTGAGGATTTGCTTGTCATTATATTGGAAACAATTCCTTCGAATGGCTTGAAGATTTATATCAAAAGTGTTCATACTTCAGAGTAGGTCTTGTGGAAACTGGCCAGACAAATACAGTAACTATTACAACTTTTAATCTGTAGAGAAAGATGTATCAAAGAATACTTTGTATTGCTACATCTCCCCCACCCCAATAGGAGAATAGTACTGCATTTAAAGGTATATAAGAAGCACCCTGTTACTGAAAAAGTCACAGAAGCAAAATAGAAAAAAAATCACCTCAGGTCCTTTATGCAAAGTTGGGACTGTTTTACGTTTTAACCTTTTAGCATTCAGATTAATGTCAAATATACATTTTTATTGTATTGAATTAATCATGCCTTATCTTGTAGCTTCAAGATTTCAACGACACAATTGCTTAATTTTGGAATGATCTTGTAGTGTAGATGTGAGAAGCTGGATCTAACCAGTTTTAACATAAAACTGGTAGAGTATTTGAAATGGATATGTCCAGTTTAAATGCTTAATAGTTGGTGTATTAGAAACTTTTTCCCCTCTTGAACACGTACTGCTAAAATTAGAGTGCATTTGACATGCCCACGTCTTTAATGCCATCAAATACCTTTTAATTTATGAAATTATGGAAACTAAAGAAATGGTTTACTAGAGACTGAGCTGCTACTACATACAACTTGGAGGAAAATTATTCACCATATACTATTTGGACACTATAATTTATGAAGAGATCACTAAGATTGTATTAGTAGATTGTTGTAAACTTTCAACTAATGTCTGCTGTTTTGAAATGATTTGATATTTTACCAAAAGAGGTTTCACCAATTTAACCAAACCCTTTGACCATCCACTTATCTCAGATGATGCTGGAAATTCTAGAGTTTGCAGATACTATTCAAAAACATCAGTATTTACTTCATCTCACAGTAAACAAATATACACCATTCTTGAAGTAGCCGTGCTGCTGCTACTGATGCTAATAAAAGCAATGCTTATCGAATAATGCAAAAGCATTTTTTGTTGTTGTAGTTGTTGCTGTAATTGTTTGATGGGAACAGATTGCTGGAATTAAGGAAACACAAGATGGAGAGATATTTTAAATGACCTCGAATTGTATCTCATACATTATTTTAAAAGATGGATACTGAAGAAAAAAGAAAGCAGAAGTCCTTGAGTCCTTGATGATCTAGGTTGATGACCTGGTTTTGGCTCTTTGATTAGAGTAGCCATTTCCTTGCTCTTAAAGCAAAACAGAAACAACAGTTTTCATTTTACCTCCTTCTCAAAGCCTTATAGGCTTAACGTCTAGCTGGAGAAATCATATAAGCCACCACCACCATCCCAGACACACACACATACACTTAGATAATGTAGCAGAAAGCAGCAAGTCAGACAACTCAATTTTCTGCAACAGGATGTGTGTGTGTTTTTTTTTTTTTAAAGAAAGGGCCCACAGCTTTTTAATATTCTCCCAAAGAGCCTGAAGAACCTGCACAAAGTAGATGTAGGGGCTTTTAAATCAAAGCTGAACTTCTTCCTGTTGAGAGTCCCAGATGACCCTACCTCGTGGCAGGAGGTGCAAATGAAGGTTGCTAAATCAAACTCCATTCTTCACCAAGTGCCACCTATTGTAAGAGGCTCCCTGTAATAACAGTGTAGTAACACGGCGCTGCATCAGCTTTAAGCTGAAACTATAAATAAAAAAAAGATTTTAACTGTAGAATGGTGTGAAAATAATTCTGTTTATTTATGGCAAGAGCTGTTAAGATGGGGTGATTATATGAAAAAAATCGTTTTTATCATTGTATTTTTTTTGTTTAACTTTCAGATGTCTTGTTTCTCATTTTATATATTTTTTCTTTTTATATTTGTGTTTACTTCAAGGTAGAAAGGCAAGTAGCCTAGTGTTGGGTTCATGATCAATTCCTGAACTAGGAAATGCACCACATCCTTGAGCGAGGTACTTCATTTTATGTTGCTTCAGTCTACTCAGCTGAAAATAAATACAGTCAAATGCTAGTACAGTTGTCTCTCCTTCCAGCCTTGATATTCCACTGGGTCAAGGGTGAGAGAACCAAAACGATTTGTGTCTGCTCGCAAATACACAGGCATTTAAAACAATAAGTGAAATCATGGTACATGTTACCAAGTCAAACTTGCTTGCAAGTGACAGCCATGATATTTCTCAATCAGCATCTGCCCTTTGCAAGACTGGTTTGCAGAAAATTCTATCGTAGAAACATTTTCCAGTGAAAATAAATAATTATGACACTTTGAAATCAGTGAAAACTTTTAAAAAAATATATTGCTGAAAACTGCATTGTTTGTTTAAAAGGGGAAAAAAAAAAGAAAAGAAAAACCCCTAAAATTTCAGGATTCAGCATAATGGATGTAACAAGGTTTGAACTCATGACAATATATTCAATATTTTAGATCCTGTAACTTCTTAGTCATTAATATTTATATCCAAAGTCAAAGGAAGAAGAAGAAGAATCCATAGTCTGATTCACATTTCTGGCTTGATATTGCAGTAGAATTTGAGACATCTTGGATTTGACAGACTTATTTGACAACAAACGTTTTAATGCTTCTCACAATCTCATCCCCACTCTCTTGCTCTCTCCATGTATGTGAGGAGAGGGAAAAGTTTTATGCCAGTTATGTTCAGTTGATATATTGTAATGTCCTCTCTCTCTCTCTCTCTGTTTGAGTATTTTTCTGCATGCTGATGCTTGAGTGTTTGCCTTCAGTGCCAAAAAAGTACTGTTACCATAACAGGTTTAATGTCCAGTCAACCATGCCAAATCTCCAACATCCAAGCAACTGTGAATGATCATCTTATCCTGAAAGTAGCAGTTCTTGTTCTTGCTGTTTAGTCCCTGGTCGACCTTGATTAAGCAGACTTGTGTTCAAAATTATTCCAGCTATGAAGTAGGATGTATAATGACTGCTGTAGACAAGTCCCACCTTAAGCTAGGTCTAACTGATGGACCTCAATCTAGACTTATAGATTCCACTACACTAAGGTATTGTGAGTTAACTAGTTTTCTTGTATGCATGCCCACTGCGTGTGTGTGTGGATGTTTTTTTTGGAGAAAGAGAGTGAGGAAAAGACAGAAAGAGTCCACATGTCATACATTCATTTCTCTATCACAAGTCCCAGTCCCTGATGCAGTGTGGTGGCTTGTGTATCACAATGACTCTGAGAGCTAAGTTAGCAGAGCACAAGCTTCTGATAGAGCCACCCATGCTGGACGTGGTCAAAAGAAAGACACCAGATTAATATGGACCACCACTTCCCCAAGATATAAATGGGTTTGCATAAGGCCAACACCCCTACCTAATAAAAAGCAAAGTTACCAAAGTGTCAATGTCAATTCAAAACCAACAAGGCCTTCCTTCAAGGAAACATATGCTTGAGGCAAACCTGAAAAAGTAGCACAGAGTTGAGGACAGTATGGAAAAGTCATTGGTGGCTTGCACTCCAAGAAGTGAAACGTTTAAGTAAGTATAATCATTTCTAGATGCTGGTAGATGTTGAAAACAGTTTTGCAACTTTCCCATGTTGTAATTTGTAATATTTTCATCACCAGAGCACTTTCTCCAAACCAGCTCTCATGATATACTGGCATTCAAAAAAAAAAAAAAAAATAAAATAGAGGAGAATTAAACATTTTTTTAGGATGACTCAAATATGTTAAATCAGTGTAGATCTCAAAATACTTAACCTGTAAACTACAAGTAAAAAAATGTTAAATAAAAAAAAAACCCAGCCCTTTTCTATAGAGGGTTCTCTTTGGGTCAATGTTGATCATGCAACTGCACATGTATGCACAGCACTGGGTAAGATTTTATTATGATAATTGACAGTGGGCCACACATGAAATTCTCCTCTTTCCATACCTCTGACTTCTATCAAAGAAACCGGCCACTGACTTGGGCCAATGCAACTTGGTGTCATTGTCATCCCAAGTATAACTGTCAGACCACAAAGAACGAGAACATTCTGCAAGGCATCTTATCCAACCCACTTAAAGATCTTCCAATCTAATACACAAGTTTGGAACTTAATCAACTCTGAAAGGATTTGAACTTAGAATGCAGGAAGTTTGAATAAATACTGCAAGGCATTTCTATCCAACATTCTAGTGACTCTGCCAATTCATTGCTTTCCATCGCCATTCCCTTTTTCTTAATGTCCATTTTTCCATGTTTGCATGGGTCAGAAGGGGTTTATTGGAGCAAATTTTCTACAGCCAGATGCCCTTCCCATTACCAGCTCTTACCTGTCTCCATACAAGGAAATATCTCCCCATGCCCAGACACATTTTCGTAGAATATTGGAAATGAACAACAATACTTGTGTGACAGTGACACTTATTTACAGCTATCATGTGGTGTCTTATCTCGACAAGGAGACAGAAACACACATTCATATATATATATACATATATCATTTAACACCAACTTTTCCATTAAATGATTTGTAGAGGCAAGTTTTCCAGAGATGGAAATCCATTCTGTTGCCAATCCTCAACTGTTTCCAACTAAGGTAATGTTTCCCATGGCCAGACAAGTTCTTCACAGAAAACTGGAAATGAGCCCCACTTTATGATGAGGATGATAATGATGATGTCCATTTACAACCATCAGGTCTTGTCTAGAGAAGGGTACATACAAATACACACAATGGTCTTCTATCAGCTTCCATCTAATAAATCCACTCACAAGGCTTTGGTTGACCCAGGGGCCACATTAGAAGACACTTACCCATAGTACCACACAGTCAGAATCCAAAATCCTGTGGTTGCGAAGCAAAATTCTTAACTATGATGCCAAGCCTTCTTGGCAATAAAAAAAGCCCTACTCCATCAGTAAATCAAAAAACGATCAATGTTAATATATTTGCTTTGAGAATATTTCTCCTCCTTACAACAACGTCAGACAACATTGGAAATCTGAACACATACACTGTAAATGTATCATTTATTCAACTGCAGAGGTTTCTACAAGACATCTGAATTACTTTACTTCCTTCTGTCTTTCCTTTCATTTTTGTCCATAGAAAACAATTGTAAAATTTGATTGGAGAAGTAAAAAATAATAATAATAATTATAATAATAATAATAATAATTATAATAAAATTCAGAGTTTAAAAAATAAAGAGTTTTTGTGTTTTTTTTTTGGTTTTTCTTTTAAATTAAGGAAAAATGTTTAAATCTATGTCAGTGTGAACTCACAACAATGCTCTCTTCTCTCTCTCTCTCTCTCTCTCTCTCTCTCATCCTTTACGTTCTTTCTTCTCAACAAATTAACAAACAGAAATTTAACAATTTATAAGCTGATAAAACTGTGTCCAATAACAGAACAGAATTTAGAAATGATTACATGTATGTGTATGTGCCTGCACATGTGTATGTGATGTGTGTGTATGTGTGTATATGTATGTATGTGTGTGTATATATATATATATATATATATATATATATATACATACACACACACACAAAAGCATATGTATAAATGAATGTGTATTTATATATTTATTACACACACACACACACTATATATAAATATATATATATATGCAAATGTATGTGTGTGTGTATATATATATATATATATATACACACGCACACAAACAAAACACACACACATACGTGTGCACACACGCACACACCACACACATACATACATAGCTTCCGCTTTTCGTTCCTTCTTTCGACTGCTTAGAATCTTCCTCTGCTGTGTTTAAGTGAATCAATCCTTCTCCAAAGAAAGCAATGGAATATTTTCAAAAACTCTAAGAAACATTAAAGATGATTGCAATCAACACAATGCACCTAATTCTTATACGTTTTCTTTTTCTTTTTTCTATTTTTTTTTATTGTTATATTTTCTTTTGTTTGTTGGTTGGTTGGTTAGTTTTTTTTTTATCGTTATTATTATCATTATTATTTATTCATTAATTTTGTTATATACAGACCATTCCCAAACTAAATACTTTCAATTCTTTTAGGGGTGGGGGTGGGGGGAAAGGTATTTTCTTCAACAATATTTCTTCAGTAGCTTCATCTTCTTTTTCTCCTCCTTTTGTATTCAAGGTGTGAATAAAGAGGAGGATGATTAAGGAATTATAGGAACACAAGAAAAGAAGAATTCTCTAAGCTGATAAAAACAGATACAGCAATTGTAACAAAATCAGTGTTCTTCATCCTTGCAGTTCTTGTGGACAATACCATAGATACTGTGTTGTTGTTGTTGCTGCTGCTGGTATCCGTGACCATCATCATCATCAACATTATCATCATCCTTATCATAACAGTTGTTATCAATGTTGCACTTGTTGCTGCTGTTGTAGATGTCATAACGCACTTCATCATCGTCATCATCATCATCATCATTACAGCTATCACTGACATCATCATCATCATCATCATATTTATAACAATTATCAACATCAAGCTTGTTACTATATTTGTCGATACTGTTGTTGTTGTGGCCCTTGATAAAAAAGGGTTGAATTTCCTTTACTGTTGCGTTTAATTTTTTTCATCTTCCTTTTATTTATTTATTTTTTCTTAAATTTTTGTATTCAACTCCCTCCCCCATCCCTGAAAAGCACCCCCACCCCCACCCCCACACCCCGGGGCCCCAACACACGTGCACGATGTTCTGTAAATAGGTAATAATAAATTACTGGGAAATAATAATTAGGTGGGAAAAAAAAAAAAAAAAGGTAGAATATCTTGCAGGTGCAACAAATGTTTTTATATGTTAGATTAGATTAGATTATGTATATGGTAGTGGTGGTGGAGGAGGAAGTGGTGGTGAACTGGCTCTGCCAATACAAAACCACACACAAACATAAAAAAAAGGGGGGTGGTAGTGGGGGAAAGAAGGGAAGGGGGGACGATCAGCAATGAGATCAGAAGTGCTCTGCCTCCCATAATATACTTTGACTGGAGTGTAAAAAAAAAAAAAAAAAAAAAGATGTCTAGCTTGGATGGAAGAGGGTCCAACAGCTAAAAAAGCTGAGAGGTGTTAATTTGGTGTAATACCATTTGACTGGCTACTGGTGGTGGTGGTGGTGGTGTGATAGCGATGAACATGGTCCTAACAGAAACTTCACTGGTCTATCAAGTTGACAGGTAAATTCCTGCCAGAAAGAAAGAGAGAGAGAGAAAAAGAAAAAAAGATTAAAACATTTCAAATGATATTATCTGACAACATTATAACAATGATGACAAACCTTTCTACTATAGTCTCAAGGCCCCAAAATTTGGGGTAGGGGAGAAACTAGTCAATTCCATCGACCCCAATGCTTGACTGATACTTAGTTTATCGACCCTGGTAGGATGAAAGGCTAAGTCAACCTTGGCTGCATTTCAACTTGGAATGTAAGGCTGAAAGAAATGCCACTAAGCATTCTGTCTGGCATGGTAATGGCTCTGCTTTCTTGCAGCCTACATAATAATAATAATAATAATCATCATCATCGTTTAACGTCCGCTTTCCATGCTAGCATGGGTTGGATGATTTGACTGAGGACTGGTGAAACCAGATGGCTACACCAGGCTCCAATCTGATTTGGCAGAGTTTCTACAGCTGGATGCCCTTCCTAACGCCAACCACTCAGAGAGTATAGTGGGTGTTTTTACGTGCCACCAGCACAAAGGCCAGTCAAGCGGTACTGGCAACAGCCAATAATAATAATAATAATGATAATAATAATAATAATAATAATGATGATGATGATGATTTCAGCAAGTTCAGAAGAGGGTGTAAGTCAATTACATTGACCGCAGTCATCAACTGGTACTTGTTTTATCAACCCCAAAAGGATGAAAGGCAAAGTCGACCTCAGTGGAATTTGAACTCAGAACATAAAGACAGACGAAATGCCACAAAGCATTTGGCCCAGCATGCTAACAGTTCTGCCAGCTCATGGCCTTAATAATAGTAGTAATAATAGTAGTAATAATAATAATAATAATAATTTCTACTAAAGGCACAAGGCCTGAAAGTTTGTGGGGGGGGGGGACTAGTTGATTACCTCAACCCCAGTGTTTCACTGGTACTTAATTTATCAACCCCGAAAGGATGAAAGGCACAGTCGACCTCAGCAGAATTTGGACTCAGAACATAAAGACAGACAAAATGCCATAAAGCATTTAGCCCAGCGTGCTAACAGTTCTGCTGGTTCATAACCTTAATAATAATAATATCAATAATAATAACAATAATAATAATAATAGCAATAATAACATTAATAACAATAATAATAATAATAATAATAGCAATAATAATAATAATAATAATTTCTTTATTGTCCTCAAGGCCAGCAAAAATATTTAGATCAATACAAATGATAATGGTGATTTACATAGAAACGTTAACAGTAAAATAATAATTTGCAAAAAAATCTTCAAAAATTCCCAATACTGGTGAAAATGGACAACCAAAGAATCCCATAGATCCTGAGTCACCCTACTCACCAGGAGTACCATAAGCAAATGCATTTCTCTCCTCCTTACTCCTTGGCCTATAGATACCAGCTTAAAGTAGGCCCACTCACTCAGACCATCTTTGCCACATTCATCCACTTTTCAAAATATTTACTGGATGGCACCACATCCTTCTCAACCTCTACTTCTTTAAAATGTCAATAAGAACTTGGCTGAAGAGGAAAATGTCTATCTTCAATCCTTTCAGTCTTGTCTACCACAAAAAACCTCTTTCGCCATAGACACCAGACAGAGGAAAACTGCCTGTTCTTACCAACCAAAAGAAGGCATTGGGGTGATCTTCAGAATTGGAGTTGGCTGATAGGGATACATGTCCTACATGTGACAGCAGCTGTTTGACATAATACCATGAAACAGCAATGCTCAAGCGCCTTAATAACAATAATAATTCTTTCTACTATAGGAACTTGGCTTGAAATTGGGGGCTAGTCTATTACATTGACCTCAGTATGTAATGCAATTTATTGCAGTGACCCTGAAAGGATGAAAAGCTAAGTCCACCTTAGCAGAATATGAACTCAGAACATAAAGATTGAAGAAGTGCTACTAAGCATTTTGTGCAACTTGATAACAATTCAACCAGCTCAACACCTTACTAACAATAACAAGAGCACTCAGAGAGCGCAAACCTCTGCCAAGGCAACACCAACATCCTCTCAATGATTAGCCAGAGATGATTTTTAAACCTTTTACCTGCCCTATTTCTGTTGAAAATACACTATTAAGGCGTAGAAGTGGTTGTGTGGTAAGTAGCTTGCTTACCAACTACATGGTTCTGGGTTCAGTCCCACTGCGTGGCATCTTGGGCAAGTGTCTTCTACTATAGCCTCAGGCTGACCAAAGCCTTGTGAGTGGATTTGGTAGACGGAAACTGAAAGAAGCCCGTTGTATATATATGCATGTGTGTATGTTTGTGTGCCTGTGTTTGTTCCCCTAGCATTGCTTGACAACCGATGCTGGTGTGTTTATGTCCCCGTCACTGAGCAGTTTGGCAAAAGAGACTGATAGAATAAGTACTAGGCTTACAAAGAATAAGTCCTGGGGTTGATTTGTTCAACTAAAGGCGGTGCTCCAGCATTGCCACAGTCAAATGATTGAAACAAGTAAAAGAGTATCGTTGTTTCAATTGATACAAAATCTGATAAAATAACTGTCATTATTCAAGCTGGAGTTTGGAACATTAATTGGCATGAAATTTTGATGGAAGATTTTAAAACATCATTTTAAAAACAGCAAGTTTGTATCATAAAACCAGGGACAATCTTAGGTGAGCTGGTATTAAAAGGACTAAGACAGGGTTTCTCAGACGTCTTTAACTGTTGACCTTTTCTTTTACCAACATTTCTCAATACTTACCTCCCCCAACCACATTCCTCATCCTTGCTGCAAATTTAACAAAATTAAGTACACAACCAAAAAAATTGTTGCTGAAAGGTTGATCACTGCTGTTAAAAGACTGCTTGCATGTAAGTCATTTCTTCAGGATAACAGAATGCACAAAGTTTTGATCCTTTTCTGTACCCCTTACTTATTTCAGTCATTAGACTGTGGCCATGTTGGGGCATCAACTTGAATTTTAGAAGAACAAATCAACCCCACCAGTATTAATTTCTTTTAAGCTCAGTACTTATTCTATCAGTTTCCTTTGCTAAACCACTAAGTTATAGAGACATAAACATACCAACACAGACTGTCAAGTGGTGATGAGGAACAAACACACACACACACACATATGATGGGCTTCTTTCAGTTTCCATCTGCCAAATCCACTCACAAGGCTTTGGTCAGTCCAAAGTCATAGCAGAAGCCATTTGCCCAAGGTACAATGCAGTGGGACTGAACCCGGAACCATGTGGTCGGGAAAGAAACTTCTGACCATATAGCCATGCCTATGATATGCAGATGATAGACACAGAAAATAAAATTGAAAATATCTTAATTTCTTTATTTATCCACATCTAACACTTATGACCCAATGTCTTTAGAGTTATGACTTTAAAATAAGAAGCAACAATCACAATTGGCAAAATATTGATATCACAGTTAAGACATTGCTAAAATGAAAAATCTAAAAATTACAAAATAACTTGGTAAAAAATAATGATTTCTAATTTTGGCACAAGACCAGCAATTTCAAGAGAGGGGAGGGGACTGGTCGATGGCTGGTCAATTACACTGACCAGTGTTCAGCTGGTACTTATTTTATCGACCCTGAAAGGGTGAAAAGTAAATTTGACCTCAGTGGAAATTGAGCTCAAGAACGTAGAGATGGAGAAAATGGTGCTAAGTATTTTGCCCAGTCTACAAATGAGTCTGCCAGCTCACCGCCTTAATTAAAAAAAAAAAAAAAAAAAAAATAAATAGCGCTACTGACCTTCACTTGTATCGGAACTTTTTGAGACAGTTGTTTCCCAAATCAACCACATAGACGTACTGTTCTTGAGTGGTGATCAGACCACTGGGTCGCATCAACTTGTCGTCAAAACTGTCAATTGCAAACTGGAAATTTCCATTGGAACTGAAGATCTGCACAACACCTTTACCTCTGTCAGTTTTTGTAGCAAGGATTAGGCCATTTGGGTCGACAGTTATACCTTCGTATTGTCCTTTGCCAGTGTTGCTGACCTGGCGCAGAAACTTGCCGTTTTTGTCAAAGATTTGTATCCGATGGTCTGAAACGAGGATCTGATCATTACAACCGACACACACCGACGTTAATAACTTAAACTCTCCTTCTTTGCTTCCCTTTTTACCGAATTGTTGAAGGAGATTGCCTTCAGCATCAAATATCAACACTTTGGCTGCTCCCATATCACCAATGATAATGTCGCCTTTGCTATTTACAGCCACATCAATTGGTTCCTGGAAATGACTCGATGTAAATTTCGAGAGCAATTCTCCCTCGTTGCTTAATGTGTACACCATTTTTGTGCGCCAGTTCACAGTAATGAGGTTCCCGGTTGGGCTGACACACACTCCAATACCACTTTGTCTCTCAAGTGCCTCAGAGTTTATGTGACGTTCCAACACCCCATTGCTGTTTAAAACTTTGATGCGACTATTACCGGTATCTGAGATAAAAATGGAACCTTCTTTGTCTGTTACTACACGCACCGGTTGTATGAAATTGTCTAGGCCTGTCCCCCGACTTCCGTATTTCCAAATTGGGTTGTTATGGTCACAGACATCTATTACATATGGACTGTCTTTGATGGGCCGATCAAAGATGCTGATACACAACTTCAGCTTACCAGCTTTGGGCGGCACAAAACTTATTTCATAGGTCCCATCATCTTTGTCACGGATTTTTGTGTCAATTAATTGACCAGAAGCTGAACGCAGTTCCGTAACAACTGGATCGCAGCCTGTAGTTCGGGGGTTACCATGGTAATCAACAGTAACAACTGTAATGGTTGAGCGCAAATGGGTAATGGCTTTGTTAATTTTTGCAGTGGAGAGTGCAGGAAATGTGGTGCTTACTTTAATGCAACCAAAATTAGCAAGCGCATTCGATATGTCCTTGTATGCAGTGTTATGTTTGAATTCACATTTAATGAAGTGGTTTTCACGTGGCTCCCCTAAGGTACTGGTAGCGTCGAGTTTCTCATTTAAATCTCCAATCTTTTTTGTGATGTTCCGAACTTCAACTTGGTACTGTAATCCATCACATTCATTTTGAACTTTTTCTTTCTCTGCCTGAATCAAATCTAATTGTTCCTTGAGATCTCCCTTTTTATGTTCTCGGATCTTGCGAACTTTTTGGAGAACTTCATGCCGTCTTTTGTCAATTAGATTAATAAGATCCTGGAAAGTACGATTAATAGTCTCTATGGCTCTTTCAACACTATTTTCAAGGCGGAGCATTTCACCAGACACATTATCATAAGCCGTTGTCAGATTCCCAATGCACAACTGGGCCTTGTACAAGAGAATTTCTGACATACGTTTTATTGCTATAGAAAAAGGTATCACAGTGTGTTCACTGGCCCCCTTGCCGTAATGCTCACCTCCAGTGCATAGAGTGCAAAATACCGTATCACAGGTTTCACAAAATAACAACTCTTGGGAGGGATGATTGGAACATTTTGGGATGACATCTCGGCGCTGCTGAGACATTAGATCCAAAAGTTGGTTGACGATAAAACTGGGTGGAAAAGAAGTCACCCCACCTCGTGGGATGTTGATGGTTTCTCGGCAGATTGGACAACGAAATGTTCCGGTGTCGTGGACTTGGGCTTCAACAATGCTCACCAAGCAACTCTTGCATACTGTGTGCGAGCAAGGCAGCAGCTTAGGAGAATGCTCGGCGCTGTCGTAAATGCAGAGACATGTTCCACATGTCAGAAAACTATCGTTGAAGTCTTCATAGTTGATTGAAACAGTCTCCACCAGGGTAGATGACATCATACCTGGAACAAACAAAAAAAAAGGTAAGAAAACATAAATATTAATAGTTAATGATTTCTTAATTACATGAAAAGCTAAACAAAATTTATAGTTTTCTTAAAAAAAAAAAAAACATCTGGTACCAAGTTACAGGATTTTCAATTCTAGTTTTTGTTTGAGGGCATTTATGATACAGTATCTCTTTGAAACTACTCAACACTTTCAAGATGGTACAATAAGGGGCTCTTTTTTTTTTTTTAACAAACCTGTTTTCTCTGTTGTTACTTTTTCACTGTCAGACAAATGGAGGAAGATTGAAACAGAAATCAAATAGCTAAACCTATATTAACCAATTCTACGTAATACTACAAACACAGAAAGAGGTGCATTTAAAGCAATATATACCACACAAGATTACATTTAAAATCCAAAACCTGGAAAGTCAATAGCATTTTTAAATTATCAAACTGCAATTTATAGATATACAATAATCATCAAATTTGCTGTTTTATAACATATCTGACAAGATTCAACAACAGATAATATTTTTTCCATTTTATATAACAAAATGAGCAAAGAAAATTGCACAAATACACAAGCATTATATATACACAGGATGGTCCAAAAGTAGGTTTACAATTATTCAATTATCTCTTTCGAATTCATATATTAACAGTTTAGATCTTAATTATAAAATAATATGAAACCATTATTCTATGCTAATTTAGTTAATTTTGTCAAGCTCCCTTTTCAGTTTGTAAGATAGAAATTTAAATGTAATAAAATGTTTTATAAGAAATTTAAAGTACCTACGTGATAACTGTAAACCTACATTTGGGCAACCCTATGTGTATGTATGTATGTATATATATATATATATATATATATATATAAACATTCACAGACACACGTGAATGTGTGTGTGTGTGTAATCATCATCAATATTTGAGCTTTTAAAGAAGATTAAAAACAGTAAGTAACATTCACTGAAAAGAGAACTCAATACAGATGTAGTGTCAAAATATCTTATACAGAGTGACTGTGACTTTCAAGTCTGACCAAATCAGTCAATTAGAAGTCATAATCATTCTAAATTTCTGTCATACATATATATATATAAACTGGCAATATGACCATCCCCAAGTACAACAACATATATATATATATATATATATCAAAACAGAATATTGAAAACGAATTTTAGGTATTATTATGCATCATTACATATGTTTCATTTGCTAATATGTGAGCTGAAGAAGATTTGAGTGCTGTTTCTAGCTAAATGAGCATCCGGGTCAAAAATCCTTCATGGTGTTAATCCGTAGTTAAAGAAAGTTATCTCTGTGTAAAATTTTGTATCACATTTTGTTTTACAATTATAATGGCCATGATTAACCTTCCAGCACGAAAGGGTGGATTCTACATAAGATAGTTATGTTACTAACAATTCTCCCATGTAGTTTTGAGTTTTTTAATGTAACAGAATGACAAGTTAAAATGACCTCACCCTCCTGTCTTAGTTGCAAACACAATTGGCTAATAAAAATTGAAGTAATTCTATGCCAACAGAGACTTCCTCATTGGCCCCTATTGTTGTTGTTATTCCCTAGGGTGAAAAGCATTCCAGCCAGGGCCATCCTATCTTTCACTCAGACACGTATCCAACACAGTAACCCTTTACTGTGGAAATCAGATATATCCACTCAAAATTTCATTATCCTTAACTGCAGCAAGAAGTTTAATGAGTCAATCTATCTTTTGGTGAGGAATGTCATGTTTGAAACTATTTTCTGCTGAGATATGTCATGCTTATCAGCAACGAGACTTATGAAAATTATCAATTCCATTGCTTGGTAGATAGATATTCAACATCATTGCAGGAATAACAATGAAATTTAATTTCCCAATAAAAGGCTTAAGATGGTCAGATTTCATTAGAGTGAGATTTGGCTGCTATATCAAGCAAGCTGAAGATCCATATAGAAGCCCCATCATGAGTTTATGTTAGCTGTTTGTATTTCTAGGGGACAAAGGAGACAGTTTATTTATGCGAATGTATGTATGTGCTCCACATAAGGTTCAGTATGTCCTAATACCTCTAACATTTTTCACCACTGTCAATGAATATATCATCATCATCAATCATTGTTATATAGTAGTTCCTGCTAGGCTTTCGTTCTGTGTTGCATAATAAAGTTTTCCCCTGAGGAGCCATTGTGGATCTAAATCCAAATGCATTATGAACACCCAATGGACAGGGTGCAAATAGCCACAATGGCAAAAACATGCATAAAGAACGAGTGGTATGAAGTGAATTTATGTGTTTATCATATTTTTTCATTTATATATATATATATGTATATATATATATATACGACGGGCTTCTTTCAGTTTCCGTCTACCAAATTCACTCACAAGGCTTTGGTCGGCCCGAGGCTATAGTAGAAGACACTTGCCTAAGGTGCCACGCAGTGGGAATGAACCCGGAACCAGATGGTTGGTAAGCAAGCTACTTACCACACAGCCACTCCTGCGTATATATATATATATATATATATATATATATATACATACACACACACACACACACACACTGCACTTCATATTTGAGGTGCTCTGAAGAAGCTCTAAGTTGTTAGTTAGGCACTCAACTATGAGTCCAATGCATCTTGTAGCAGAAACAGCTGTAAGCTAATGAAGTTCATACGATAATTGTTTATTTCTTTGTCATTTCATTTTTTTATTACCACTCTGTACTTGACTAACACTTCATTCTGAAGCATTGTATATCGAGCTCTACACCAAATTATTAGTATCACAATGCCTAAACAAAATATGTTACATACATACACACACATCATATGTATTCCCCTCTGTGTTGGCCCCTTGTGGGCAATAAAAAAAATATAACACATAGTATGTAATTGTCTATACAAACACATCATTACATTTCAATGTAGGAAAATAAACAAAATGCCCACATCCAGCACAATCAAGCATTTTTATACAATTATTACTGTGTTAATTTATAATTACTTTACCTGTTGTTTAGTTAATCTTAACACATTAAATCAACATTTAAACTGCCTACTAATAAATTTCTCAGTAACAGAAATTCTGCACAAAATCATCATCAGATGGTTTGACTAATGTCTGGAGAGCCAGCGGCTGCACCAGGTTCCAATCTGATCTGGCAATGTTTCTACAGCTGGATGCCCTTCCAAATGCCAACCACTCCAAGAGTGAAGTGGGTGCTTTTTACATGCCACTGGCACAGGAGTCAGTCAGGTAGGTCTGGCATTGATCACATTCAGATAGTGTTTTTTATGTGCCACCAGCATGGGAGCCAGTCAGGAGGAACTAGCATCAGCCATGTTCAGATGGTGCTTTTTATGTGCCACAGGAGCCAGTCAGGTGGACCTGACATCAACCACATTCGGATGATGCATTTTACATGCCACAGAACGGGAGCCAGTCAGGGGGCACTGGCCACAACTGCACTCCACTATAGGTACAAGGCCTGGAATTTTGTGGGAAGGGGCTAGTCGATAATATCAATCCCAGTACTCATCTGGTGTTTATTTAATTGACCCCGAAAGGATGAAAGGCAAAATCAGCCTCAGTGGAAGTTGAACTCATAATGTAAAGATGGGAGAATTGCCAATATGCATTTTATTTAACGTGCTAAATAATAATAATAATAATAATAAATTCAAATTACGATAAACGTAAACAAACAAACGACGTTTGCTTTTAGAAGCATTGAGA
Source organism: Octopus bimaculoides (assembly GCF_046866305.1). Taxonomy (NCBI): domain Eukaryota; kingdom Metazoa; phylum Mollusca; class Cephalopoda; order Octopoda; family Octopodidae; genus Octopus; species Octopus bimaculoides. The sequence goes on along the minus strand of NC_142939.1, from coordinate 59,161,552 downwards.
TGTCTTAGAAAGTTAAAGAAGTGATTTTTAAATTTTCAATCGCAGGATAATGCTAATAATATAGCCTGAACAGGATAAACTACCCCTATTTTGCAGAAAAAAGTGTAGGTGGTTAGCTGTAATAATAATAATAATGATAAATTCACTTAAGACATGGAATTATATTTACCCACTTTAAATGCTCTGAGTTTTGGTAAATCTTAAAAATTAAGGGTCTTCAAACTTCAGAATGTCATATTTAATTTAATCAAAGTGACAATATAATAATAGCAGAACATGGAAAACATTTGCAAGAATTACAAGACATTGTAGGAATCACTTCTGCTGCTGCCAGACAGCACCAGTGATGGAAATTAATGACAATACAATACATTATTTTTAAGGTTCTCAAACCAAATGCGATTACATTTCATAGAGATGAATTCAAGAAAGGTTGCAGAGAGGAGAAAATATGGTAACATCAACCATCACAATGATGGAAAAATAGCTAGAAGGAACAAAAGAAAGTGTGTGTGTGTGTGTGTGCAAGAGAGAGAGATAGAGAGCATATGCATGTATACATCTGTGAAGTTTCTTTCCGATTTTAGTAAACTCAGTTTATAAAAATGATTTTGCTAGGGAGATTAAAGATTAAGGTTTTTACAGTGAAGGAGATTAAATCAGATGTAGACAGTTGTATGTGTTAACTACTTGATTGATGTTTTATGATTTTGGGTCCCTACCATCGATCTTATTGAAGTATTTATCCAGAATTCTCTGGAGCTATAAGAGTGGTGCCCCAGCATGGCTACTGATCTCAGGCTGAAACAAGTACTACTGTAAACCCATGGCCTGGTCACTATTGATAATATACATGTTGTGGTTATCTAATCAAACATTACCGGAGACTATTCAATGTTATGGCACAGACACTAAACAAGAGATCTGAAAGATTAATTTAACACATTTGTATGTGATACATTGTCCATAACTCAATGCTGCAAACATCACTTGTCTTTTTTCTTTTACTTGTTTTAGCCGTTGGCTATGCTGGGGCACCACCTTAAAAGGTTTTAGTCAAAGAAATCGACTTACTTTTTAAGCTTCATACTTAGTCTATTGGAATCTTTTGTCAAACTGCTAAGTTACAGGCACAAAAGCAAACCAACACAAAGGTGTGTGTGTGTGTAAACACACTCTCACACAAACTCCATCTACCAAATTCCCCAAGACACTGGTCGGTCTTGGGCTATAGTGGAAGACACTTGCTCAATGAGTCATACAGTGGGATTGAACCTGAAACCATATGATGCTTCCTTAAGACTGTAAGGTATGATCTGAGAGAAAGACTGGCTGTTACTTCTAGCATGGTGAATGATCACATAAAGGCTCCATTGTAGGTTTGTATAGTGTAGTTATACATCAAGCAAACCACCAGAAAGAAAACTGGATTATTTTGCACCCAAGTAACTTAAGCCATGGTGACCATTTCTCTATTGTAATATCAAAAGCTAGCATTAACCCTTTAGCATGTAAACCGGCCATATTTGGTCAACATTTTCTACCTATTTTAAGTTCAAACAGGCCAGATCCAGCCTCTCACACCCATCCTACAATGACATTCTACAAATAACATTCAGATCATCCAAATTGCAAAGCTACAGGATAATGCAAGATTAATTCAAAACAACGTGAATAAATAAGTAAGTATTACATTTGACAGAGCAATTTGAAGACTAAAGGATTAAAGAAAGATTTGGTTCATTGTGACACCACATCAGACAAACATTCATATTTCAACTGTACACAGAGTTCATTTTCTCTGCCCACTATTCCTGAGAGTTTCATGAGGATGGAGTTCTCAGGCACCTCCTCCATAGGGTCATATCAGGAGCAACAGTCATCAGACTTTCCAGCTGGATTCCTGAGCATGACTAACTGTGATTACAGATATTATCCATTCCTAGTCTACCCTAGGTTTCTTACCGGTTGACATGGCTTGAAAGATCCATCTTATAATCCTTTCCTCTGACATTCTTATCACCAGCCCGCAATACTGGAACTGTGACCTCTCAATGCAGAGAAGTAGTGACTCAATCTGGAGAGACTCCCTAACCTCCAAGCTAAGCACTTTGTCGAATAACATTACCTTAACACCTGTAAATGGTTTGAGAAGGCTTCAACGCTTGAGAGTTTCAAAATCAAATCTCAGATTCAACAGCTTACCATGGAGCTAACATCCTATACACAGATACATAGCAATTTACTTATCTTCTATCTTTTACTTGTTTCAGTCATTGGACTGCATCCATGCTGGGGCACTGCCTTGAACACTTTAGTTAAAAGAAATCACAGCAAGTACTTATTTTAAAGTTTGGAACATATTCTATTGGCTTACTTACATTCCTGTAACTTAGAGGTTTGGCAAAAGAGACCAATACTAGTTGTCAAGTAGCAGTGGGACACACACACACACACACACACAGAGCAGGTTTCCACATAGTTTCTCTCTACCAAATTCACTCACAAGGCATTGGCCAGGTAAGGGCTATAGTAGACATTTGCCTGAGGTGCCATGTAGTGGGACTGAACTCCAAACCATGTGGTTGCGAAGCAAACCACAGACATGCCTCTGACTATTAAAAAAAAAAACATAAATCATTAAAAGAAATTATAGAAAACAAAACAAAAATTGAAGTGAAATAAATAAAACACATAAATTAAAATGTAATAACTAAAGACAGCAGCTGGATAAAAAGGTGACTTGGGTGAGCAAAATTAGAAAGAAAAAGTGACAAAATCTTCCTAAATTCTATATTAGCACTAAGAAAACTAAGACACACAAAAAGATACACAAATCAACAAGATACTCCCAGAATAACTCAAAAGAATAAATAAACAATGTGATCGTAAAAGATTTATCTAAATTTTGCAAGTGAGACAAGAAACAGAATTGAAAGATAAGGTGTATATATTTTCAACAGAAATTATTCAGATGTTGGTGAACTAAAACAATGGGTTTTTCAAGTGGTTTTGTTTGAAGTGATTATTTCTCTACAGCTGCCTGGGTGACTTGTACACATTCTAGAACAGGCGAGGGCAACCTTTCTCAAGAAAGCAGGCCACATGAAACAAGGTTCATCATTAGGCAGGCCACATGAAACAAGGTTCATCATTAGGCAGGCCACACTACAAAAAATTTAGCATATCTACGCAAGTGTGCCTCCCACCCTGAATTTGTTTCCTAACTTTCAGAAGCAGGGACATTTTTAAATGAAATTTTCTACAAATACCTTTCAAATGATATAGATTCTGATTATATTAGAATTTACTGTAAAAAAATTTTCAGAGGGGTTGGAGAGGAGTTTCAAATAATACACCTGAGTTGACTTTGTTTCTTCATAACTTTCAAAAGAAAGAGTATTTTTTAATGAAATATTCTCCAAATACCTTTCAAATTTCGTAACTTACGATTATGTTGGAATTTGATGTGTAGAAACTAAGTAACTGGTGGGTGGACACATAGATACTGAAAATCAACACAATTTTTTTTTAAATTACAAGTTTTCATTTTGTCATGTGTCACTATGTATGTGAGACTGGCCCTCAAGGTTTTTTATTTTTATTTTTCCACAACAAACTGTGATATAATCGTAATCTACACCACCTAAAAGGTATTTGTATAAAATTTCATTGAAAAAAATTAACTCATTTTTATGAAAGTTATTAGCAAATAAAGTCGGAGTGAATGGAATTGTGTGAATATGCCAAAAATTTTAAGCGTTATTTCCCCCTCCCCCCCCCCCACGAAATTAGGTGTGCCACTCAGATCGAAGTATGGTCTGCGGTCTTCAGTTCACTGTACTAAAAACTGACAATGATCATCTCAAACGTGAAATTTCACTTTTCTCAAACCAACAAGGAAATTATAAGCCAATATCTTTCACGTGAGCTGTAGTTAATTATACAGTAATGGACACATTTTTCGTAGGATTCACCTTAGAAAGGGAGCGGAAATAAAACGGGGTTTTAAAAAAATAAAACAACCCGTCTCTGTAATTCCTGCTGCCTGTTTAGCCTCGGCCAGCACTGATTGAGCAGCAGCTGAGAACAACCCGTTATCAAAACAGTGTCCTTTTCTCTACCTAAAATAATACACAGGATGACTTGAGGCAAAATTGGCTGCTTTTTCTAGCAGACTGAGAGTTGAGGTCTTAATCAATTGTGCGATCAGGAGGCGGGGCGCACACACACACACACACACACACGCGCGTAATTTCGCATGTTCCGATGCCATCCAATCCAAGCGCATGTACACATTCTACCACTTAATAAGAAAGAAAATTATTTAAAACGTCGCTTCCAAAAAAAAATAAATAAAAATAAAAACTAAAATAAAATAAACTGTAACAAAAATTTGGCCGGGGGATGAGATGTCAGAAAACTAAGGTTAACATCCTGAGAAATGCTTCCAGTAGCGATAAATCAAGGAATCTTTGGCAATTTTTGGGAGTGAAAACTAAAAACAACTATTACAATTTCCTGCTGTAATTTAACAATTGGGTAATAAGTTATATTTCAAATGTAATTTTCGCTAATTAATGAAAATTAGTTTTTAAGATTATATATTATTTTCGCAAATAGATTTCACAAAGACAGCAAATTTTATCCGAGTTTGTAAATGAGACACGTGACAAGTGCGTCTTGAGTGTGTTTGTGATTAAATTGCTGACTTGGGGCAAGGGAGACAACTATAGCAGACATAAGAAAATATTGTGTTCCTCTAGTAGAGAACCTTGACTGTTACATCAAAAACCTCTCGCTTTTCAGCTGAAACGAAGAATTATTGAAATTATTTTTAGAATTAAAATAAAAGAAAAAATTTGAAAAAAAAAAAACAAAAGAAAGAAAAATTGTCTAATTTGAGTAAACTAGTAAATGAGTGACTACAAAAACACATCACAAAATAAAATATTTCTAAAAACAAGGTTCTATATAAAAACAAAGCAGGAAAATATTCGGTGGAAGTTTATTCTCGAAAAAATATTAAAGGATTTGCATGCATATTTAGGGGTGGGGAAATGAAAAAAATAATTTTTAGATATGTAGAAAAAAAACAAAAAACCAAGAGGTAGCTAATGAAATCTCTAGCATCATTCATAAATGTGCTCTGAAAGAGGCATGCAACAAGGTGATATCTGTCACATGTGCATGGTCAGGATTCTTGTGAGGTTATTCAAAGAAGTCAAAAAAAAAAAAAAAAAAAAGATATGAGGTGAATTAAGTAAACAGCTAAGATCACTAGAAAATAATAATAATTGTAATAATAACAAATCAATCAATCATTCATTATGAGTAGCATTTGACTATGGAAACTCTAACAGCCAGCCTCACATCTTACCAGAATTAAGTCAGCCAATTGTGGATTACGAAGGGGTACGTGGTCTGCAGGAGAAAAAGGAAACAAGAAATGAAAGTGCATACTGTTTGGTTGGTCAACCTAACACATGCATGTATACACACTCAGGCAAAGCTAGGCACACACACACACACACGTTTACACACGTACACAATTATTAATGCTTAGACACAGGCACACTCAATCACATTAACACACAAACACACACAAGCATAGATACACACCAGAATTATATACACACACACACACACACACACACACACACTAAAACAGGGACGCTGGGTCACACACACACATACACACACATGCAAGGAGAAAACACCAGCACACACAATAACAAAGGAATACATACTGACGGACACAAACACAGATACCAGCACATGTGGACACGCACACACACACACACACACACACACAAATAAGACGCACGGATACAGGGAAAAACACTCGGACACAAGCACATACAGATACAGGGAGATGCTCTGACAAAGACACACACACATACACACACACACAGCATTATGCTTGAACGCAGGTACACATGCTCATCCAAATACACACATCTTCATACAGATGAACATATGCTCAAGCACAAACATACAAGGACAGGCACATACACACACATGCTTAAACACAGGCATACACATACAAGGACACACACACAGCAGTATATTAGGATGCAAGTAAGAAATGCTCAGACAGATACAATTATCTTCATACACAAACACACACACACACACACACACACAAGTACCCATACAAGAACAAGTATACATGCTTACACACACACACACAAAGCAAACATACATCAAAAGAAAAGACAAAAGTTCTTTAAGTAGGCTGTAATCTGTCAATGGAATGATTGATTAGCACTAAAAGAGAAACATAATGTCCCTAATAAGGAGAAAAACTATGACATTTTAAGTTAATCCAACAGATTACCAATTATCATCACTATCATCATTAGCATTACCGTTATTATTATTATTATTATTATTATTATTATATCTACTACTATTACAATTACTACTGAGCTGACATGGGAATTTAATCCAACTGTAAAAGAATAAGAAGAAACAAAATGCAAAAAAAAAAAAAGAGAGGAAAAACTAGAAAGAAAAAAAAAACTATTAGAAATAAGCAATATTGTGTGTGTTGTTTACTATCCAAGATATTGATTCAGTGTTTCTGAACAGTCAATAGAAAAATTGATTCAGACATCACCTTGGTTACGTAGCAAAAGATAAGGATACAACTGTCTACTTTGTCAATAAATATAGTATGATGTATGTGCGATTTACATGTGCATGTGTGTAACCGTGTACATTAGTTTGGAGCAATTAAGTTAGCAAAACAGATAAGAGCACCGGCCTTGCTACTCGAGGGTGAACAAGTGTGGAGCTAATGAGGACGGTGTTGTGACTCCAGTCAAGGTTTTCTACCTTTGCTGCTGATGGTAATTGAATGAAATCAAGTATAACAGAAAAAGAAAGAAGGAATAATCAGTGGATCAACAACTTCTTGTGATGGACCACTTTTGATTTTTTTTTTTTCTCGTGTTTTTTATTTTACATTTCCAAATGACTCACATGTATATCATATCTTGCAGATATACATAAAAAAAAAAAGAATCTTTGCATATAAAAAGCACCCAGTATACTCTGTAAAGTGGTTGGCATTAGGAAGGGCATCCAGCTGTAGAACAAATAATGGAGCCCGATACAGTTCCCAGCCTTACCAGCTGCTAGCAAACTGTCCAACCCATACCAGCACAAAAAGCAGGTGTTAAACGATAATGATGTTAATAACCTCTCAATTTCCATCACTGACAACACATTGTCATTGTTTTAACCTCCACTTTCCTATGTTCACATGGGTCACATGGAGTTTATTATCGAGGCAGATTTTGTACAGCTTGATGCTCTTCCTGTCACCAACCCTTACCTGTCCTGAAACAGGATAATATTTTCCCACGGCCAGACACAATTTCGGAGAATATTGGAAATAAATGTCATACATTTACAACAATTATATGAAGACATAACAAGGAGACCCAAACAAGCACACACTCACAATGGTTTTTTTTTTCATCTTCCATCTACCAAATTCTCTCACAAAACTTTGATTGGCCTGAGGCTACAGTAGAAAACACTTGCCCAAGGTGCCAAGGAGTGGGACTGAACTAGAAATCACGGACTTGAGAAACAAACTCCTTAATCACACAAATACCCCTGTATCTACTTATGCAGGTAAAAATTAAATGACACAAAAAAATTATTTAAAAGCAATGGACCACATATACATATTAAATAAAATTTTCTTTTAGAAAAAAATCTGAAGCCTCAAGAGAAAAAAAGAACTTACTGACCCATTTGTTGCTAACCACTGAAGCCAGCAGGTTAGAGTAGGGGGTAGATTAAGTAACTAGACAGTTCATGATCAAAAGGACCACTGCTGGAATAGGAGTCTCTATAAAAAAATTAAATGAACTGGAGGTCAACCCCACCCCCGCAGTATGCAGCAAGTACCTATGTCATTAACACAAGAGATGTGAAACCAAATTTTAATGGCAGGCAAACACTAAATCAGAAATGAAAAATGTGTGTGTGTGTGTACATCTTTGTGTGTGGAGTGGGGTGCTTGTCCCAGTTTCGTTGACTGACAGAATAGATTCCTACATTATGGCTGAATAATTGGCAACAGGTGGAGCATCCAAATATAAAAAGGTTTACTACCTTACCTACATTTTCAAAGAAGTGTGTGTATGTGTGTGTGTGTGAATGAGAATGTTTATGTGGGTGTTTGCATGTGGATGCATACATGTATACCTATGCGAGAGTGCAAATATGTGGCTGAATGATTATGTGGATGCATGGGTATGCGTCCGTACGTATGTATGCATGAATAATCAAATAAAATATTTCCCCTCCCCCACCTAAAGGCATTCTAAATATTCCATACAACGTTTCCCTATTCATGTTTTACTAATTCCTCTTTCTATTCATTGTTTTTCACATCATTGTTCTTTGATATAAGGGACCACAGTTAAAACCACACTAGTGTTCTTTGATGTAAGGGACCAGAGTCAGTGTGCGTAGACATAACAAAATAAAAAACAATTTGACAAGAAGTGAAAATACATTGTAGAAGAAACAGATATATTCTGACCAGTGTCCTTATCTTCAAAGTTATGGTCATAATATTTCAACTGGTGTACCCTCTGGCCTTCTTCATGTGTTTTTTGTATTGAGAAATATTCACATAATTTACAACCCATTATTTTTCATTTTAAAGAGGGGTATACTGTTCTGATTCCAATTTCCAAACCAAGGATACTTTTGCTACTCATCTTTAAATTGGTAAATTTACCTGGTCATACTTAAACCGATCCTGAAATTGAACTCAAAGCCACAAGCTAAATTACTATACTTAACAATTTAATCAATGCTTATATCCACTACCCCATTGTCCAGGAATGGACATCAAAATTGAAAATAATTTATACCTCATGAGAATGAAAAAAAAAAAAAAAGAGGGTTTTATTCTTAATTCCAAAAACTTTGCTGAATACAAAACTTGGAAGAGCTAAGCCCTTTTCAGCCTACAGAGTACAGGGCATCCTCTTTCAAGTTTTGTTGGTTTTGAATTGTCACTGATGCCTTTGTAACTTTGCTTTTTTTTTTTTTTTCTTTTTTTTTCTAGGTCAGAGTGTTCACATTGTACAAACCAATTTTTACCTCTAGGGAGAGGGGGGTGGGGGTGATATTAAGCCTGGACATTATCCTGTCTTACTTTCCTTGCTCTCACTCCCCACACCACCACCACCACCACCAAATTCACCATTGGCCTTTCAGGGTCATTGAGACACACAAGCCACCACAGTGCAACAAGGACTGGACCTTGTGGTGAACAAGCATAGATACACGAATCTATGGTAAACTATATGGATCACCTTTCGTTTCAATAATGAGTACACAATTCTTCAATCACAATTCTTCAATCAGCTAAACTGACCCCCCACCCCCACCCACACACCTAGTTTCACTCACAAGGCTTGGGTTGACTCATGTTCTATACTGAAAATAATAATGGTGTCAAATTTTGGCACAGGACTAGCTGTTTTAGAAGGGAAGCGGAAGCTGATTCCATCAATTCCAGTGCTTAACTGGTGCTTATCTTCTCAACCTTGAAAGCATGAAAGGCAAAGTCCACCTCGGCAGAGTTTGAACCCAGAATGTAAAGCGGGACAAAATGCCACAAAGCATTATGTCAAGCAGGCTAATGGTTCTGCCAATTCACTGCCTTTATAGTGAAAAAGAAATAATATACAAATGCATTCTTCCATTCTTCAGGAATATTTTCGGGTTTTGGTTGATATCAACCAAAAATGAAACAGAATATAGAAATTTCAGGTTCTTACAGTCTCTACCTTCTTCTCTCCCCTGCTTTCTCTCTCTCCCCTATTCCTATGTCATACACCCTCTATCTTTCCACAAACTCCCACTCTCCTATTCCTATGTCATACATCCTCTGTCTTTCTGCACTCTGTTTCTCACTTTCTCTCTCGTTTTTACATTCTGCATTCTCTTTCTCTTTCATTATTTCTTTCTATTGCTCGTTTTCCTGCTTCCTATTGAAACAGCCTTGTTCACTCTTCAACCAGCTCCTCTCTCCCCCTCTCATTAGCCCTTTCCGGCACTGTCTTCCTTTCCTTACTCTCACTCCCACCACCACCATTCAATTCACCATTGGTCTTTCTCTGTCTTTTCATCGTTTTAATTCTTTTATCCAAGTCAAACATCTGTATTCAATTCAAACATTAAACATTCTTTAAATAAATTTAATAAAAAAATAACTAAAAAAAAAAGAACAAAGATTAAAACTAATTTATCCTATAACTAATTAATATTCTCCATCATTACCACCACCTTGATTTGCCTGGTTTAGAACATAAATTAATAAGATATCAATCATCATTGCTCTACACTTGGTGAAACTTTCCCATATGAAGAGTTTGGAACAAATCCAATGAAGATACATTGCTGCATATAACAACCTGGATATATAGACACAAATAGCTAATTCAGTGTTATTGAATGATGATGATGATGATGATGATGATGTGGTTGATGATGATTTTTACCTCATTTTCGATTCACTCAGCAGATTAGAAAGCAGACATGTTAAAAAAAAAAAAAAGCTTCAGAATATTTTCTATTGACCACAAAAACCTTGCTACACAACCCTAATGTTTTCCAAGTTGAGTTCCAAGGAAACCCATAGCTCCATGAAAGTAATTCTGCCTTTTAATAAAATATATAATAAAAAAATTAATTTTATAAAAAATAGTATGTATAAGTGCAGGCATGGCCAAGTGGTTAAGAACCTAGCTTTGCAACCATGTGGCTTCGGGTTCTCTCTCACTGTGCAGCAGCATCTTGCAAAAATGTCCTCTACCATAGTTTCAGTTTCTTATTTCTTTACTTCCCACAAGGGGCTACACAGAGGGGACAAACAAGGACAGACAAACGGATTAAGACGATTATATCAACCCCAGTGCGTAACTGGTACTTAATTTATCGACCCCGAATAAATGAAAAGCAAAGTCGACCTCGGCGGAATTTGAACTCAGAACGTATCTGGAGATGAAATACCACTAAGCATTTTGCCCGGCGTGCTAACATTTCTGCCAGCTTGCTACCTCTGTTGACTAAATTCTTTCACAAGGCTTTGGTCAGCCCAGAGCAATAGTGGGTACCATATAGTGGAATTGAACTCAGAAACCATTTGGTAGGGAAATGAACATCTAAACAATGCAAAATAACTTTCACAAACCATATTTGAAGGCATGACAGATACCACACAATTTCAGCAGTGCATATTCAGGAGAAAAAGTTTTTAGAGCATTAAAGTGTGTAATATAGACTCAACTTTGCATATAGGATCTGGAGTGATTTTCTTGTGGCATATTTTCAGAAAAAGACATATGGGCTTCTAAGACACACCTTACTCTCATCAGAAACAGTTTTTAGCACATTAAAGCACATAATATATGCTCAACTTTGCAGACAGGATCTGGAGTGATATTTTTGAGACATGTTTTAGGTAAAAAAAAAATTTTTTTAAAAAGTGTATTTTATATGCTATCGAATACAGTAATAAGAGCAATCATTTAGTTTATACACCTGTACGATAATTCTACTTTGTCTACAAAATCATGTGCAGCTATTCAGCACAGCAACAACAACACAAACAATAACAGTATCTCTGATGAAAGACAGAATTTCCAGCTAAAGTTTCTCGGGTTTTTAAGTTTAAAGATAGGAGGAAAAAAACTATCGCGTGCAACAAAAAAAGTAAAAATTTCACCAAAAATTGGTGCCAATTTGAAGATAAGGATATTTATTCTTTAACTTCAGGGAGGGGTGAGGTTGTCATTGGTAAATAGAAACATAAAGACAACTCTAACCAAACAATTTTATTAGGTTTTGATAGAATATTTTTAGCAAGATGTTAGTTAAACAAAACATTACATCACAAGTGTTCATGTGTGTGTGTGTGTGTGTGTGTGTGTGTGTGTACGTATGCCTAAACTAAGAAAAGACTTTTCTTTCTCTCTCTCTCTCTCTCTCTCTCTCTCTATATGTATGTATATATATATATATATATATATATATATATATATATATGTATATATACACACACACACACACACACACACACATATGTGAACATACATTTATACACGGACCTAAAATCATATGTATATATGTTATTTTGAGTTTATCTCTGTTTCCATGTACGTGCGTGTGTACACACACACACAAGGTAAATGAAAAAATATATTTAAAAAAACATAAGAATTCTTTCTTAATTTAGACACCGACATGATGTAAAACACCAATAAAAGTGGCAGCAAGTTCTGTGTAAAGGGACACCTTAAAGGATTATGCTTAGGGAGCACCAAATACAAGCAAACAAAACAGTAATTATTTATTCATTGCCAGAGAAAAAAAACAAAAAAAAAACAGAAGGAAAACTCATCCTAAAATTTGTCCCCATATCACCATCAGCCATACTTTGTGTATTTGAGAAGATAAAAGTGAGTGGGATTTGAACCACTCCTACATTATCTTATCTCAGCACGGCTACCTTGATGATGCCTTGTCTGAAATAAAAAGGGTCTCAGTCAGACATTTCAATTTCTGTCACCCCCCCCCCTTACTGCCAGCTAGTACTGCCCTCACTCCCTTACCTCTGGTTGGTCCCTACATGTAATGAATTTGTAACAAACTGAAATGTCTAGATAGCCGTATCCATTGCATTGCACACGCCATCGCACTATGCCACACCCATAAAACTACACATTTCCCCCATCACTAGAAACCCCAACCCACCCGACATCACATTGGTGAGAATAGATAAATAAATAACTACAAAATAAAAATAAAAACTAAATAATACATATCCTGAGCTAAGCTAATTATATTTCCTTTTGTTTTTTTTTTACTTTTTTAAAACTTTTCCTGTTTTTAATTGCCATTTTATTTTGTTTTGTTTTTGTATTTGTTTTGCAAGATTGTTGCCTTTGAAAGGTTGTTGTACCTTGGGAAGGTCAGTTCACCAATAACACACATGCATTGGTTGTATTTCATTTGTTATCGTTAACCAAAGGCGGTAAGTTGACAAAATCATTAGCACACCAGACAAAATGCTTCATGATGTTATCTTCTGGCTCGATGTTCAGAGTTCAAATACCACCAGGGCCAAATTTGCCTTTCATTCTTTTGGGATTGATAAAATAAGTACCAGTTAAGCACTCAGATTAATGTAATCAACAAGCTCCCTCTCTCAAAATACCAGGCCTTGTGTGTATAGTAGAAAGGATCATTAACTAACTTATAGATAGGCGCAGGTGTGACTACATGGTAAGAAGTTTGCTTTCCCACCACAAGGTTCCAGGTTCAGTCCCACTGCGTGACACCTTGGGCAACTGTCTTCTACTATAGCCTCGGGCTGACCGAAGCCTTGTGAGTGGATTTGGTACTATGTTATGTATAGTACAGAGGGAAGTAGTTTCATGTTAGGTGTTGGAATGTTAAAGTATGCTGTGGAGGAAGTACATAACTACATCGCATTCTATAAGTGTAGGTAGAATAATACTAAAGTCTACCCTCATTCTAATCCAAGTGAAAATTTTATTGAAAATATATTTACAATATAATTATTGTAACTGGTTTCAATATTTTATTCCTAAGAATAACACCACCTCCCCTCTAAATACTCAGTACCCTTCAGGGCACATCCTTGATAGTTATCAACCCACTTGTGTCCTCACAATGCTACCAAAGGGGGTGCTACCGCTCAGCTTAAGAACAACCGTGGTAGTGTTTTGTAACGTTAGTGCAATATTCCCTTTGATGATTTTGATGAAAGGGAATTTTCAACAGCATTATCATCATTATTTCAGAGGGTATAATTCTTAGTTAATATGTTGTCACAGGAATGTTTGCGAATCAGGAAAAGTATCATAACAGCTGTCGACAATGACATTTCTACCTTGTCTTAAGAGCCATCAGGCCAGCTTTGTGAACACATTTCATAAATAATTTCAATATTCCCAATTAGCCAACAGATCAATTCAAGATGGAAAAATTTATTGTCTATGAATTCTTGCACATATTTCTATCTTTAATTGCGTTGTAGCAATTTCATTTCTTTTTTTTTTCTTTTTGACATCAGACATTTTTTCTCTGTTTATTTAGGAAACGGTTGATCTGTTAGTAAAAACAACAATTGTCCCAAGGGGATTGCTAGCAGACATTTCATCAACTGTCACAAACTCTGATGGCATAAAAATCCCACACACAGAAAAAGGTGTTTGATCATGGCAACATTATCATTCATTTGTTTTCCTGTTGACCATTTTTGTCATATGAAATATTATTGTTATTATTTAGTCAAGTACTGCAGGTGAGGGTATTGCCTCACCTTTTCCTCTCAAAATTGCTGCTCTTATACCTTAAATTAAAAACAACCCTCATCATTATTACTATTATTACTACTACTACTACTACTATTATTATTATTATTATTATTCAGTAGTTTTATATTTATAACGTGCTTTCACTTCACTACTGAGCGCAGCTCTGTGTGCCTTGGGTACGTGCTGTGGTGCTCTTATGGTTACTGTATTGAAAGTGTTTTGCGTAGGATGTGTGCAGTGCCCAGTAGTGCAATTTTCTGTATGTTACATATATTTGTAAGTCCTGGTGTTTTTGTTATGTATTTGTCTGAATATTTTTTTTATTATACCTAAGGCACCTACTATGATAGGAATTGTTTCTGTTTTTAGATTCCACATTCGAGTTATCTCTATTTCCAGGTCTTTGTATTTTGAAAGTTTCTCCATTTCTTTTAGGGAAATTTTGTCATATTATTATTATTATTATTATTATTATCATTATTATTATTATTATACGTGATAGATTGACAGTATCAGTGAAATGACTGACAAAATGTTTTGTAATATTTAGTTGTGTATCTTTAAACTCCAAGTTCAAATCCTATGATGGTCACTTTGCTTTTTATCCTTCCATAATAATAATAATAATGGTTTCAAATTTTTTTTGGCACAAGGCCAGTTCTTTAGGGGAGAGAGGTAAAGTCAATTACAACAACCCTTGTGCTCAACTGGTACTTATTTTATAGACCCCAATGGGAGGAAAGGCTATGTCAACCAATGTGGCATTTGAACTCAGAACATAAAGTCAGAAATGTTACTAAACATTTTGTACAGCACGGTAACAGTTCTGCCAGCTCATCACCTTAACAACAACAACAACAACAATAATAATAATAATAATAGTCAAGCACGGGGGGGGGGGGAGTTCAATATAATCAACAGCACTCCTCCCCCACATTTGAGGCCTTGTGCCTACACAACAAATATCATCATTATTATTATTGTTATTATTATTAAGTTTCATTTTAATAAATTCACTCAGAGATATTTCTCAGCCCAGGGCTATAGCAGAATTGCCCAAGGTGCTACGCAGTGGGACTGAATCTGCAAAGCAAATTCTTTAACCACACAGTAATGCCATAAAAATTATTACCATTATCATCAACATCATATCTAAATATTTTATGTGCAAAATCTAGTTGGAGCCAGAATCATCCCACTATTTCAGCATCCAACAATAACAAAAACATAAGAAGTTTCACCCTCAACAGACCACAAAACCACACAATGCATTCAACCTAGCAATGGATGGAAATAGGTAAGTGTAAGATTTCACATACTACAAATAATTGCACACAAGGTAAACATCCAATCTGCTTAAAGAGGCCTGAGAGTTTTTACTGTGCAGAAAACATATACATGTATTTGCTTAATTTATTCTTTGCAAGTAGATATCATAAGCGTGCAGCAACACCAGTATATATGTATCACACACACACGTGTGTGTATATATAATACACACACACACATGTATGTATGTATGTTATAATTTTATATGTTCCGGTATGTAGTAAAACACACGGCAATATCTTATATATAAATATACTAGAAAACAATAGATAAGACAACAGTTACATTTTGCAACCACAAATAACTGCACTGAGGTAAATATTTATCCACTTCACAAGGCCTGAATGTCCTATATTCACATAGAGTGTGTGTGTGTGTGTGTGTGTGTGTGTGTGTGTGTGTGTGTGTGTGTGTGTGTGTGTGTGTGTGTGCAAATATTATTCAGTGATGGTATAATCCTGGCAAACATTCTGAACTGCAGTAAAAAAAAAAAAAAAAAAAAAGAGTAGAATCTAAAAAAACTGGCTATGTTCTTCATTGAGAAAGATGCAAATAGTTCCAACAATGAAATATGTTTTACACCACAAAGAATTCATCTCACAAGGCATTGGTCAACCCAGAGTTATAGCAGAAGCCTACAATGCGTGTCTGTGTCGTCATCATTTAGCATCCACTCTCCATGCTGATATGGGTGAGACAGTTTGGCTGGAGCTGATGGACAAGAGAGTTGCACCAGGTTCCAGTCTGGTTTGGCATGGTTTCTACAGCTGGATGCCCTTCCTAACGCTAACCACTCAGAGAGTGTAGTGGGTCCTTTTACGTGTCACCCGCACGAAGGCCAGTTAGGCGGTACTGGCAACGGCCATGCTCAAAATGGTGTATCTTATGTGCCACCCGCACAAGAGCCAATCCAGGGGCACTGGCAACGATCTCGCTTGAAAATCCTACAAAGGCCAGTCAGGCAACGGCCACGCTCAAAATGGTGTATTTTATGTGCCACCTGCAGAAGAGCCGATCCAGGGACACTGGCAACGATCTCTACGAAGGCCAGTCAGGCGGTACTGGCAATGGCCATGCTCAAAATGGTGTATTTTATGTGCCACCTGCACAAGAGCCAGTCCAGGGGCACTGGCAACGATCTCGCTCGAAAATCCTATGATTCTCAAGAGAATACAAACAATTGTGTGTATCTGAGACTAGATCATGTGATAATAGTGGGTGATGGAAAAGGAATCTGACTGTTAAATACTACCTTCAAATAAGTGTTCATCCAATGCATGCTAGCATGGAAAGATGGACATAAAATAAACAAATGATTGAACAAACTAGAAGTCTGACATTCTGGATAGAATCTGAAGTTAAATTCCTAGATAAGCCATATCATTTCACCAATTTCACTTCACTGATTCCAAAAAGTAGTTGTCATCATCATCATAACATCCACTTTTCTGTGCTTGCAGGAGTCAGATGGAATTTGAAAAGGCAAATCTTCTACAGCTGCATGCTCTTCCTGTCACCAACCCTCACCTGTTTCCATGCAAGGTAATATTTTTCAGTAACTAAACATGTTTCCATGGAAGACGAAACAAACGACACCACTTGCATGATGGTGGCACTCGTTTACAACCATCATGTGAAGTGAAGTCAAGGAGATGGTAACACACACAGCACATATATTTATATATGTGTATATATATGGAGACTGAAAGAATCCCACTGTGTATATTTGTACATATATCATGGTAACATCACAATATTGACCAGACAATTGGAAGTTGTTATACATCGCTAGTCACAATGCACTTTGTTTTAGCTTTAAAATGATGCCACCCTTTTGGCTTGGCAAGCCAGCGAGCATTCTGCAGATCAGAAAGCTGACGTGTAAAATGGTTGGCATTAAGAAGGACATCAAGGTATAGAAACCATGCCAAAGCTGACATAGAGCATGATGCTGCTTTGTTGCTCACCAGATCCAGTCACGCAGTCCAACCCATGCCGGCATGGAAAACAGATGTTAAGTGATGATGATGATGACGACGACGACAATGATGATGATGATTGAAGAGTTTGGTAAAGACAGTAGCCTGTTCGATAAAACAGCATTCAAAGGCAACAAGAGATTGAATCACGTGGTACGAGGAACAGAACATCATTGCTGGTATTATTTTTAAGAAGCTCCCAAATAAGAAAACTATTTTCTGGTTCAGAAATACAATAATGCTACAAAGCACGTTAGGCTTTTCATTTTTTGCTTCTTTTTTTCTCTTTCCTACACCACATTTGTACCCCCGCCCCCACTAATCTGTCCATGCATTAGACACATATTCATTAAACTCTTCCTGACACACATATAAATAGACAGACAGACGTAAATATATATACATACATACAAGTATGTATAGAGAGACAGACAGATATATATATATATATATATATATATATATATATATAGTCACCTACCGCTCCGGCAGACACTCTAGCCAAATCGACTACATCCTCGCCAGAAATAGGGAAAGAGGGCGGCTTATAAATGCCAAAACCTACCCTGGCGAAGAATGTACCCCACAACATAGATTAGTAGTTAGCGACTTTGGGATCAAGGCAAAATGGGTGCCCAGAATTAGACAGGCTTGGAGAAGAAGGGTGTGGAAGCTTAAAGACCCTGCAAACGGACAGAGACTTAGAGACAAGTTACTTGAAGCATTTAACGAAATAGAAGGGGATATAGCATCATACAACGTGGAAGACAATTGGAGATTTCTGCGGGACAACCTGTTGAAAGCCACCGACCAGATTTGTGGGTGGTGTAAGGTCCCCTCCCAACCCAGAGTAACGTGGTGGTGGAACAAGGAGGTAGACAGGGCTATTAGACAAAAGAAACAAGCTTGGAAGGACTGGAAGAACGGTGGTAGCAGGGAATTGTACCAATGTGCCAGAAGGGAGGCTAGGCGACAGGTTTATTTAGCCAGAGGGGAAGCAGATAAGGAAAGATTTGCCAATGTTCTGCGCCGTGAGGACCAAAGACTCGAGGTATTTCGGGTTGCAAGACAGTGTAGGAGAGAGAATAGTGATGTTGTAGGAGAGAAATGTGTTCGCATGGATGATGGTACGCTTGCATTAAATGAGGATGCAAAGAAAGAGGTCTGGAGATGCCACTACGATAGATTGCTTAATAAAGAGAATGAATGGGAGAAAGAGAGCCTGCCTTATGTCGACCCAATAGAGGGACCAGCTATCCGAGTTGATAGTACCAGTGTAGATAAAGCAATTAAGAGTATGAAGACCGGGAAAGCCCCCGGCCCATCAGGAATCACTGCAGAGATGCTCAAAATATCTGGCAGTGTTGGCTATAGCCTAGTCACCCGTATTACGAACCAGGTGATACACGAAGGAGTCATACCCTATGACTGGTGTAGCAGCATCATAGTCAACTGCTACAAAGGTAAAGGGGACGCTTTAGATACAAATAATTACAGAGGCATCAAGCTGTTAGATCAGGTTATGAAAGTTACAGAGAGGGTCATAGCCCAACTAATTAGGGAGCGAATCAATTTAGATGAGATGCAGTTTGGGTTCGTGCCAGGTAAAAGCACTACTGATGCCTTATTTCTAGTGAGACAGTTGCAAGAGAAATACCTAGCCAAGGATAAACCTCTGTACCTGGCTTTCGTTGACATGGAGAAAGCCTTTGACAGGGTCCCCCGATCCCTTATCTGGTGGTCAATGAGGAAACTTGGGATAGAAGAATGGCTAGTGAGAGCTGTGCGAGCCATGTACAGAGATGCGGCCAGTAAGGTGAGGGTTGGAAATGAGTACAGCAATGAATTCCGGGTAGAGGTAGGGGTCCACCAAGGTTCCGTCCTCAGCCCCCTATTATTTACCATAGTCCTCCAGGCAATCACAGAGGAGTTCAAGACAGGTTGCCCCTGGGAGCTCCTCTATGCTGATGACCTTGCCCTAATTGCGGAGTCACTATCAGAACTAGAGGAGAAGTTTCAGGTGTGGAAGCAAGGTCTAGAATTGAAGGGCCTTAGAGTCAACCTAGCTAAAACCAAAATCCTAATAAGTAGGAAGGTAGATAAAACACAAACCCCTTCAGGTAGATGGCCCTGCTCAGTATGTAGAAAAGGAGTAGGTAGTAACTCTATAAGATGTACCCGGTGCAAGCTATGGACACATAAGAGGTGCAGCAACATCAAAGGCAGGTTAACTAGCAAGTTAGTTTTTGTTTGTGGCAGATGTTCAGGTGCAATAAAGACTGCAAACAAACAGGAAACAACTTCTATCTCATTCCAGGGTGAAAAACTAGAGGTAGTCGATAGCTTCCGCTATCTGGGCGACCAAGTTAGTAGTGGGGGTGGGTGCGCTGAAAGTGTAGCTGCTAGAATAAGAATAGCCTGGGCAAAGTTTAGAGAGCTCTTACCCCTGCTGGCGACAAAGGGACTCTCACTCAGAGTAAAAGGCAGACTGTATGACGCATGCGTACGAACAACCATGCTACATGGCAGTGAAACATGGGCTGTAACTGCTGAGGACATACGTAAGCTCGCAAGGAATGAAGCCAGTATGCTCCGTTGGATGTGTAATGTCAATGTGAATACCCGTCAGAGTGTAAGTATCTTGAGAGAAAAGCTGAACATTAGAAGCATCAGTTGTGGCGTGCAAGAGAGACGATTGCGCTGGTATGGACATGTGGTGAGAATGGAGGAGGATAGCTGCGTGAAAAAGTGCCACACCCTAACAGTTGAGGGAACCCGTGGAAGAGGTAGGCCCAGGAAGACCTGGGCTGAGGTGGTGAGGCAAGACCTTCGTACATTGGGCCTCACCGAGGCGATGACTACGGACCGAGACCTTTGGAAATGGGCTGTGCGTGAGAAGACCCGGCAAGCCAAGTAAGATCGTTGCCAGTGCCCCTGGACTGGTTCTTGTGCGGGTGGCACATGAGATGCACCATTTTGAGCGTGGCCGTTGCCAGTACCGCCTGACTGGCTCCTGTAGGATTTTCGAGCGAGATCGTTGCCAGTGCCCCTGGACTGGCTTGTGCGGGTGGCACATAAAAGACACCATTTCGAGCGTGGCCGTTTTCGTGCAGGTGACACGTAAAAGCACCCACTACACTCTCTGAGTGGTTGGCGTTAGGAAGGGCATCCAGCTGTAGAAACTCTGCCAAATCAGACTGGAGCCTGGTGTTGCCATCCGGTTTCACCAGTCCTCAGTCAAATCGTCCAACCCATGCTAGCATGGAAAGCGGACGTTAAACGATGATGATGATGATGATGATGATATATATATATATATAGACGTACGCACACTCGAATACACACATATATAAAAGCTGCTGCTAGAATGATGTCATCATAGAATGTGTCAGGTAACAAATTCTGAAACATCTTATTTTAATAAAGATTGAATAACGCTCATATTACAATATAACAATTATATTTCAATATGGAGAGGAAAAGAGGGAGAGAGAGAAAGAAAGAGAGAGTGCATAAAATCTACTTTAAATCTATTTCCATATCGAAATTAATGTAATGATATTACAATATTATGAATAATATATATATATATTGCTCTAACTAATGGGCTTCGCAATGGTTTTATGGAATCTTCAAGATTTAGTTTATAAATATTTTAGCCATATATAGAACAACCATAATTAGATAGGTAAGGGCAGGGAGACATACACACACATATTTCTCATTATCATCAACATTTAATGTTCACTTTTTCATGCTTGCATGGGATGCACAGAATTTAATGAAACAGATTTTTCTATGGCTGGATGCCCTTCCTGTTGCCAACCCTCAGCTGTTTCCAGGCAGGATAATATTTTCTTCTCAGCTAGACAGATTTTCTCATGGCAGACTCGAAACAGCATCACTTATATAACAGTGATGCTTGTTTACAACCATCACATGATGTCAAAACATGATGTCTAATTGACAATGTACTTACTGTCCTACCTTACTACATGATCTTGCCTCATATACACACACTTTCTGATAACTAATAAGCATAAAGTTAACAGTTCATATTCTTAGATCATCTCTTGACGCTGTTCCACTGAGACATGACCAATCAACTTGAGAGTGTGTGAATGCAAGTGAATGTTTATATTCCTCATCTTTATATGAAAACAATCAGGTCATGTATAGGGACATGCACTGTTGCAGCACACCACTGCATCCGCTATTTTTTCAGTATTTGCTTTGATCATCATGGCTAACCCTCTGATCAGTGTCCCAGTAAATTCCTATCTCTGTGAGGTACTTCCTCATATGACTTGACCATGTGACACCCAGCATTTTTCAGTATCTGCTTCGGTCATCCTGGATAACCCTCTGATCAGTGTCACAGTCAGTTCCCATCTCTGCAAAATACTTCCTCATCCGGCTTGACCATGTAGCATGTGGCTGACCAGCACAAGCTATCACTGCAGCCAGATCCTCAGAGAAGAGGATACGACATTCAGGATCCAACTCAGAAAATCAAGTAACATAACCAAACAGTTTGAGTTGACACACCTGAATTATATGACAGGACATGTCCTAGTTTCTCAGTAAAGGTGTTGGCTGCATATGAAATCCAACCCACGGTAACCCATAATCCTACAAGGCATCCTGGTACTGAAGGAGTTCAAGCAGCCCCTAAGGGCCCCGGATAGTGTCCAAGTCTCATAACTATACAGTAAAACAGGAAGGATCAGAGAGATGAACTTTTGTCCTCCTGTGCAGATACCAGCAGTACCAAACACCCTATTACACCAGCATGTCCAAGTCTTTTTAAGATTTCGGACTTGCAGCCTATGCTGCAATGGATCACACTGCCAAAATAGTGAAATGGCCAACAACTTTGACATTGTCACCTGCAACAGAGACAGACAAAATGCAGTCCTTCAGGGAGCCAATAAGAGACTGGACCCTTGTCTTGATCTAAGAAACTCTGAAGGGACCCTTGGTGACATTTCCTGCTAACAAATTATCCTGTTTGTAGCTCTGTACTTTCAAAGCCAAATGAAGCCAAGTGGAATAAAATGCCTTTTAAAAAAACCCTTTTCTTAAAAAAAAAAAACAGGCAAAGGTTAACTGGAAGACCATCCACATTTCAAAACAATGCCTCAGTATGCATTTGTCCAACCCATGCCAGCATGGAGAAAAAGAAAAAGAATGCAAAATAAATGCTAAGTGAGTAACAAGAGGCTGATTTGACTAAAACAAAGTATTATTAATCTCTACTTTGGTCCTGAATACTCTTTTATTCCAGACAGTCAACACTAAAAAGATACACCCACACACACGATGGGCATCCATAGATTTTTCTGTATACAAAAATCATGCACTGAGCATTGAATGGACTGAAGCCATAGTAGAAGAAATTTGCCCAAGGTGCTGTGCAGTGGGATTGAACACAAAATATGTTAATTTTGAAACAAACTCCTAAACTACACAACCATGCCTATTCCTATTAACATGAAAGTTATATTAATTAAACAACATCAGTAGATCAATTAAACGTTATATCCTATTTAGGTTTTTCAGTCTGGTTTAGCCATCATGTCCAAGCCCAAACTGGAGCACTGCCTCCATAGCAACACATTTATTGGTGGACATACAGTACAGTTAATACTGCTGCTTAGCTCAAGGCAACCCTGATTAAATAGACCTGTAATAAAAGGCTTTTCAGTCATGACCATCCTGTCTTATTAGAGGTGTGTAAGACTACAATCATGTAATGTGTCCGTCATCGCTTATTTAAAACAGTAGAGCACAATTTGAAGGGGATTTGGCTGCTATCTCTAGCATATCGAGTAACCACTTACAGGATCCCAATTTTGGCTGCTGATGTTGACAATGAAAAACAAAACTATACAACCCTGGAGTATCAGGGGCTAGAATTTGGTCAACTTGGCCTTTGACGATAAAGTGTTTTGGCCAAAAGCAATCAGGATTTGAACTCACAATATAAAGAACTGGAAGAAATGCCAATCAGCATTTTTCCCAACACATTTAACGATTTTGTCAGCTTGCCACCTTAATAACAACAATAATGAATGGATTTATTGGTCCATAATATATAAATCTGTACATTACCATAAACAAGTTTATGTCTATTTTTTTCCCAATATAAAAAGTGCATGCATGTGCATGTGTGTATGCACAAGTAGGTGTTAGTACCACAATACAGATACCATGAGTTGTATTATGGTAAGGTAAAGTTACCTTCTCAAGTTATGCCAGCTCATAAGGGCCGGTTTCCCAGTTTCGTGGGGTATAAATTCCCCACCTGCACAAAATGCCAGTCTGTCACAAGATTACACATTTTTGACAGCTGAGTCAACTGGAGCAATGTGAAATGAAGTGTTTTGCTCAAGAACACGTGTTGCTTGGTCCAGGAATTGAAACCACAATCTTATGATCATGAGTTCAACACCCTAACCACTAAGCCATGTGCCTCCACTAGCTGTATTATGATCCAACCCTGCATCGAGTTTACATATGTTACCTACTATAATCAAATGAAGCACTGCAATAGATAGCATACATAAATTAATGCACATGTGGCGTATGTATACATAAATACACATATACACTTTCACTTACGCTCTAAAGTTTCTGCATGACAAGACCTCATCTTTATTACTATGATGGAGCTCCAGCATTGCCACTTAGCATTCAATTGCCCAGTTAACTAATGCTGGTATGAGTTGGACATAGATTGGGCATGGAATTGGATATGGGTCAGACATGTCAACAGGAATCAATAAGGTGGAGGATTGTATCGTGTTCTAATGTCTGTTTTAGCATGGTTTCTACAGTTGGTTGTCCTTCCTAATGCCAGCTACTTTACAGCGTGTACTGGTCTTTTCTTCATGAGATCAGCACTAATGTGGCTGCCTCACCAATTGCAAGACTTAGAGAGCCTACAGAGTCCCCCTGACTGATAGGAGATTAAAAAAGAAAGCGATGATTTTAAGCAAGATGACGAGAGAGGTAAAAAGTATGAGACGAACAGATTCATAGCTATGAAAGAGCAGTAATGGAAGAGATTAACAGAGTAGACACTACTGCGCACGATGAGACAAAAGGGCACAGCATTTTAGACACTGACAATTTGGCATGGCTGACTGGACACAGAACCAATTTTAGCAACAGGACCTTTTGGCTCTGGAATTAAACACACGTGTGTTCAGAAATGTACACATAGAGATGGAGAGAGAGAGAGAGAGAGAGAGAAAGAGAGAGAGAGAAAGAGAGAGAAAGAGAGAGAGAGAGATAGAGAGAGAGAGAGAGAAAGAGAGATAGATAGAGAGAGAGAGAAAGAGAGATAGATAGAGAGAGAGAGAAGAGAGAGAGAGAGAGAGAGAGAGAGAGAGAGAGAGAGAGAGAGATTACAATTTATTGATTGAACACTTTCCTTTTCCTCATACAAATAAAGGGAAATATTCTAGTGAGAGACAGACAGACAGAGAGGGAGAGATAGGGAGACAGACAAATAGAGACAAACAAAGAGACAGAGAGAGAGACAGAGAGAGAGAGAGAGAAAGAGAGACAGACAGACAGAGAGAGAGAGAGACAGACAGAGAGAGAGAGAGACAGACAGACAGAGTCAGACAGACAGGCAGGCAGAGAAGATAGAGGAGGGAAAGACAGACAGAAATATTAAAATGAGATTAACATTAAGACGTTTAACCCAATAAATTATCTTTTATTTCTGTGTTTTGTTATTTATAATATTCACATATTTATTTTGTATAATTTTTAATCCGCCTATTGTAGAATCTCATCACCCCCACCCATGTTTTTATATAACTTTGTCCAGCTCAAAACGCAATGTAAACTCTGCTGTCGTTAACATTTCATTGTATCACTTCGAACCCTTGGGGCTCACAAAGAAATCAACACGATCATTGTTGTCAGACAAGCTGGCAGAATCATTAGCACACTGGACAAAATACTGAGCTACATTTCTGCCAATTCTTTACAGTCTGAGTTCAAATTTTGCCAAGGTTGACTTTACCTATCATCCATTCAGGGCCAACAAAAAAAATAGCTGCTGAGCATTGAAGTTGATACAATCAACTAACCCTTACCTCCAGCAAATTTCAGGCCCTCTGCCTATAGTACAAAGGATTATTAATATTATTATTATTATTAGCTAATATTGACAAACCAACAGAGACAGTGTGTCAGATAAAATATTTAGCAGCATTTCCTCTGGCTCTTTATATTCTGGGTTCAAATTCCACCAAGGTTGACTTTGCCTTTCATCCACTCAGGGTCGATAAAAATAAGTACTAGTTGAGCACTGGGGTTGATGTAATCAACTTACTCCCTCCTGTAAAATAGCTGGCCTTGTGCCAAAATTTGAAATCATCATTATTTTTATGAACGGAAAGCTTAGCAGTATTTCGCCTGTTGCTATGTTCTAAGTTCAAATTCTGCTATAGTTGACTTTGCCTTTCACCCTTTTGAGGTCGATAAATTCAGTACCAGTGAAACACTGGGGTTGATGTAATCGACTGGCCCCCTCCCCCACAATTTCAGGCCTTGTGCCCATAGTAGAAAGGATTGTTATTATTATTAAGGTGGCACACTGCCAGAAATGCTAACATGCCAGGCAAAGTGCTTAGCATTTTGTCCACCTTATGTACAGAGTTCAAATTCCGCTAAGGTTGACTTTGCCTTAAGTACCAGTGAAACACTGGGGTTGATGTAATCGACTAGTCCCCTCCCCCAAAATTTCAGGTTTTGTGCCTATAGTAGAAATTATTATTATTATTATTATTATTATTATTATTATCATTGATGGATTGACAGGGCAAGTATTTATTCCAGTTCTTTACATTCCAAGTTCAAGTTCCTCCAAAGTCAATTTTGCCTTTCATCCTTTCAGGGTTGATAAAATAAAGTACCAGTCGAATACCATGATTGTCTGTGTGACCCACTAACCCTAAAATTGCTGGCCTTGCATCTAAATTAAAACAATTATTATTATTATTATTATGATCATTTTCATCATCATTAATATTATCATACCAACAGTAAAATGTAAAAGATTTATCTGCTTCTGGGAATGAAGGAAAACCAGAGTACAAGATCAAAGTCTATCATTTTGGCAGCATAAAACTGGTGAAACAGACATCAGATATATGGCGGATAGATACTTATAAATTGATGAAATTTGCTTTATTTTGTTTCACTTTCCTTTTTGTTTAATATTTTGCTTTAATTTAGAAAGTTTTTGTTTTTTTTTCCCCCGTTAGCAGTGGTTGGTCGTGTCAGTTCTGCAGTTTAATTGCAATCCAATATGAATGGAATTAATTCCATATCTGGTGTAGCCTACATATGGATTAAACCACAAAACAAGCAAGCAATTTTTATGCAATAACAAACTGGTTAGGTTTCTTATTCGTATCTCCCCACCACCCTGCTCCAGCTACTCATACTTTCAGATGTAAAACAGCTGTAAATATTGAAGCAATTATTGTTGGTTGTAACGATGATAGCGATGATAGTGTTGGTATAGTTTATCCCCAGATTAGCTCTGATCAAGCAGACCTGTGATCAAAAACATTCCCGCAGAGATCATCCTATATTTGTTCGGGTTTTACTCCGCCATCCACCACTCCAGGCATAATTAATAAGTCCTCGACTGCATTATCTATCATATCATAGCTGGTAGATGATAGAAAGTGATGTGAGTTTGCCTGCCATTTCTAGCATGTCAAGCCAATGCAAAGAGGTTCTGTTGTTGACTTATTCCTCCTGGGCCAATTTATAGTGATTATTATCTTCTCTTCATACCTATATATATATATATATATACAGGCGTAGGAGTGGCTGAGTGGTAAGTAGCTTACTTACCAACCACATGGTTCCGGGTTCAGTCCCACTGCGTGGCACCTTGGGCAAGTGTCTTCTACTATAGCCTCGGTTCGACCAAAGCCTTGTGAGTGGATTTGGTAGATGGAAACTGAAAGAAGCCCGTCGTATGTATGTATATATATATATATATATATATATATATATATATAATATATGTATGTGTGTGTGTATATGTTTGTGTGTCTGTGTTTATCCCCCCCAACATCGCTTGACAACCGATGGTGGTGTGTTTACGGCCCCGTAACTTAGCGGTTCGGCAAAAAGAGACCGATAGAATAAGTACTAGGCTTACAAAAGAATAAGTCCTGGGGTCGATTTGCTCGACTAAAAGCGGTGCTCCAGCATGGCCACAGTCAAAAGACTGAAACAAGTAAAAAAGTAAAAGAGAATATATATATGTGTGTGTGTAAATGAGTATGGATTTCATCAGTAACAAAGTGCTCTTCCAAATGTCCATGAGGCACTTCTTACAAACAACTATTACAAGCTATCAACAATATATTATATATGCAAATTGGTCTAACCAATTTAATTCATCCCTTTATAATAGTGGATTTAAAAGCAGTGTTTCCATAGTCCATAGGCATTTAAAGAAGTAGTTAGTGGGTGAGGAAATCCCAACACAGGACTGAAACTAGACTACCTGATCACTCTTTACCTGTACATACAGCTGTTTATATAAAGGCAAGGTGTTTACATGTCTGTAAGGGCAACAGTAGCTAAAATATATGTATAGTATGTATGTATGTATTACATAGACATATATGCATAAAAACATACACAAAATGGACACAGATGAATGAAACACTTGAAAAGCTAAGCTGAAGAAGTCTACATGTGGATAATCAACTAGCTAGAAATAGCAGTCATCTTAAGGAAAAAGAGTTCATTGGGTATGGGAATGCCAGACTGGCCTATTAGGAATAGTAACCAAATCTCCTTCAAATTGCACGCTAATATTTTTTTTTTTTAAATAGGATATATCAGATAATCTATCCTATTGTAAGAAATAACAAATCATATTTTACCATCTTTTAAAATAATATAGGACACACTAGATAATGTAGTCTTAGATACACTATGACCTGCAAAATACAGCAACTAAATTTCTCTTAAATCACAGCCAACACAGTAAGTAATTTAGATTGTCTATGAATTATCTTTACAACTTCCATACTTTTAAACTCAATATTGTAAAGGGACTTTATGGACACCATGTATAGTCCTATATACACAATGACCTGCAAAACACAACAACCAAATTTCTCTCAAATCATAGACAGCACATTAAATAGTGTAATCCTAGGTACATTATGACCTGCAAAAACACAGTGACCGTATTGCTCTTAAATCAGACAGCACATTAAATGATACAGCCCTAGATACACTATGACTTGCAAAACAGCAACCAAATTTCTCTCAAAACACAGACTGCACATTAAATGGATACATGACTACTGACCGAGACCTTTGGAAATGTGCTGTGCGTGAGAAGACCCGGCAAGCCAAGTAAGATCGTTGCCAGTGCCCCTGGACTGGCTTGTGCGGGTGGCACATAAAAGACACCATTTCGAGCGTGGCCGTTTTCGTGCGGGTGACACGTAAAAGCACCCACTACACTCTCTGAGTGGTTGGCATTAGGAAGGGCATCCAGCTGTAGAAACTCTGCCAAATTAGACTGGAGCCTGGTGTTGCCATCCGGTTTCACCAGTCCTCAGCCAAATCGTCCAACCCATGCTAGCATGGAAAGCGGACGTTAAACGATGATGATGATGATGATGATGATTATGACCTGCAAGAAGATGGCAACCAAATTTCTCTCAAACCACAGCCATCACATTACATAATATAGTCCTAGATACATTATGTCCATAAAAAGACAAAACGATCACAGCTATGCTCATTCGGGGCTGGCCTGGGGCCCAACAACAACAAGAAAGACTTGGCAGGGATCAAACCTTTTTCTTCCTCTTTTCTAAGAAACTGAAGGTAAAAAAAAAGGAAAACAAACAAATGAATTTTCACAGGAAGAATATTAAATATGAAATCCCTCGGTTTATTTTGTCAGTGGAAAACAGCCTAGAGGAATTTTCCCGTCATGGCGATAGTTTGGTATTTACATTCCTGTCTAAAAATGTGAATACAGGAAGATAATAGCGATGGGTAGACACAAAAGGAGTAGCATTCAAATACATCTGTTGCAAAACATTCAGTTAAAATCAAGTGAACACATAAGTACATATGAGTGTGTGTTTGTGTGTATTAATGTGTGTGCGCATGTGTTTATACGCACACACACACACACACACACACATACATTTATGTAGGATTGTACATGTTTGCATATTATTGTGTGTATGAGTGAGTGAGTGCAAGTGCGTGTTTGTGTGACAGAGAGAGAGAAAGAGAGTATATGTCAATATAAATAGGGTTGTATAAATCTGCAGGTGATTGTACATGTATGTATATTTGCATGTATGTGTGGGTTGGTGCGTGTATGTGCATGTGTACCTGTGCTTATGCACTAGTGCTTGTGTCTTGACATGTCTAAGCGTAGATATGCAGATTGGTGTTCGTCAATTTTTGGCAAATTTGTAAATTCTCTATGTGCATGTATGTTTGTATCTGCTTGCAACATGTACGTATTCAAGTGCAAATGTGCATACGTATGTATAAAAGTGTGTGTGTGTGTGTGTGTGTGTGTTTGTATACGTGTGCATGTATGTATTTATGTGTGTGAGAGTATCATACATGTATATAGTTGTATGTGTGTGAATGTTAAAAGTGTCAATGTATGCAGAGAGGAGAAGTGTGGGAGTAGAGGGAGGGAGAGAGAGAGAGAGGGAAAGAGAGAGATAGAGAGAGAGGGAAAGAGAGAGAGAGAGAGTAAATAAAGGAGAAGACTAAAGGAATGAAGAATTTTGGAGTGAATGGTAAAGAAAAGAAGAATGAATGGAAGTGGATGAGGTGGGAGTTATGAGCAGGGGAAAATAAAGGTTACAGCATTATTGGCGTTCCATAAATAGAAACATTTGATGAACAGAAAGAGAGTAGTGAGGTGAGAGGAAGCAAAGAAGAATTATAATAATAATAATAATAATAATAATGGTAATAATAATAATAATGATGATAATAATAATAATAATGAAATTTTGTAGGAGGGGGCTAGTTAATTACATCGACCCCAGTACATGACTGGTACTTACTTTGTCGATCTGAAAATGATGAAAGGCAAAGTCAACATCAGCATAATCGTGATAAAGATGATGACGATGACGATGATGATGATTTCAAATTTTGGCACAAGGCTAACAAGCTTGGGGGAGGAGGAGGAACGGTCAATTACATCGACCCCAGTATTTAACTGGTACTTATTTTATCGAGCCGCTGAAAAGATGCAGGCAAAGTCGATCCCGGCGGCATTTGAACTCAGAATACAAAGATGGACGAAAGGCTGCTGAGCATTTTGCCCAGTGTGTTTGACAATTCAGTCAGCTTGCCACCTTAATGCCAGCTCACAATCATTATTATTATTATTATTATTATTATTATTATTATTATTATTATTATTAGTATTAGTATTATTAGTATTAGTATTAGTATTACGGCGGCGAGCTGGCAGAATTGTTAGCATGCCGGGTGAAATGCTTAGCGGCATTTTGTCCGCCGGAACATCCCGAGTTCCAATCCCGCTGAAGTCGACTTTGCCTTTCATCCCTTCGGGGTCGATTAAATAAGTACCAGTCACATACTGGAGGCGATGAAATCGACTCATCTCCACCTCCCCAAGCTGCCCTTGTGGCAAAAATTTGAAATAATTATTATCTTTATTATTATTCTGCTGAGAGCAACTTTGCCTTTCATTCTTTCAGGGTTGATAAATGAAGTACCAGTGAAACACTGGGGTCGATGTAATCAACCAGTCAGTCCCCCCACCACAAAATTTCAGGCCTTGGGCCTATAACAAAAAGGATTATTATCATTATTATTATTATTATTATAATGTTGATAATTCGGTTTCACAGTCTGCAGCCCTTCAAGGGTTTTAGTTGATCAAATCAAACCCAGTACATTTTTGTTTTTTAAATCTTGTACTTATTCCACCTTTTTGCATATTTTTGCTGAACCACCAGATTACAAGGACATAAACAAACCAACTCCAGTTGTAAAGAGATGAGATACAAAGAAATACACAATCATGTGTGTGTGTGTGTGTGTGTGTGTGTGTGTATATATATATATATATATATATATATATATATATATATACATACAATATATAAATGTATGTATCTATGTTTTTATGCAGTCATTGGTTTTGGTTGATCAGAAAGTTATCAATGGTTTCACGTCTATTAGTGCACTTAGCAATATAGGAAACTCAGCCGACCTACTGACCAATTGAAGAGGTTATGCTCCTCTGGCCAGTAAGTCTCCTGAATCACCTATATTGCTCAAAGCAAAAATAGATGTGAAACCAAAGGTAACTTTCTGACCAATCATGTCCAACAACGACATAATATATTACAGTTCAAAATAGCTTTTAAAATGTGCTTTTTTTTTTTTTTCAGACATATAAACAACTGACCAATTGTGTGGGGGGAGGAGGTGCAGAAGCATGACTGAGGGGTTAGGAAACTTGCTTCCCAACCATGTAATCTTGGGTTCCATCCAACTGCACAGCACGAGCACCTTGGGCAAGTGTTTTCTAATATAGCGTCAGGCTTCAGAGAAAGACACTTGCCCCAAGGTGCTGGTGAATTCAGTAGATGGAAACTGAAAGAAGTCTGTTATATGCATGCATGTGTGTGTGTGTGTGTGTATACCTTTGTCTTGACATTACATGATGGCTATAAACAAGCATACAAGTAATGTTCATTTCCAATCTGTTATAAAAAAAAAAACGATATCTGGTCATGGGAAATGCTGCATTACTTGGAAAAAGATGAGGATTAGCAACAAGAAGGGTGTCTGGCCTTAGAAAATGTACCTTAACAAATTCTGCCTGGCCCATGCAAGCAAGGAAAAAGTGGACATTAAATGATGTGATATGCCTGTGTACACACACAAACACACGTATATATAATGTGTTTTGAAACAGTTTTCATCTAGCAATTTTACTCACAAAGAATTAATCAGCCCAGGTCTACAGTAGAAGACACTCAAGATGCCAAGCTGTGAGACTGAACCCAAAGCCACATGACTGCAAAGTGTACTTCTTAATACCACAGCTATAATTAACAAAAATAATGGTTTCTGATTCAGGCACAAAGCCAGTAATTTTGTGGTCAAAGCCAGCAATTTTGTGGTCAAAGCCATTGTCCCCAGTGCTACTCTGGTACTTTATTTTACTGACCCCAGAGGGATAAAAGGCAAAGTTGACTTGAGCAAAATAAAGAGATGGAAGAAATGCCACAAGAGAATTATTCTGGCACTCTAACAAGTCTGTCAACTCAGAGCCTTTAATATAATAGTTTCTGGTTTAGGCACAAGGCCAGGGATTTTGAGCAGAAGGGAAGTAGTCAATACTGCCAACCCTAGTACTAGACTGTACTTCATATTCTTGACTCTGAAAAGAAGAAAGGCAAAATTAACCTCTGACTAGATGTAAACATTGCTTATGACAACAGTTTTTACATCAGCACAAGGCCAGAAATTTTGGGAAACGGAACCGTCAGTTATATTGATCCCAGTATTTGATTGATACTTTGTGTAACTAAGAAAGCCGAGAAGCAAAACTGAGCTCAAGATTTGAACTCAGTAAATAAAGAAGCAGAAGAAATATGGCAAAGCATTTTGTCTGACACTGAACATATGTGTATGGTCATTCATTTGGGAGACTAAACCAACCTCCAGTATTTGGTTGGTGCTTATCTTAGCAACCAAGGGTCATCTAAAATTTGCTGTCATCCAAGGCAGTGGATTTGAACCCAAGATGTGAAGTGGCATAACTAAAGTGACAGTAAACTGGCAGGGTCATCAGTGTTGGACAGAATTGTCATTAAACATCCCTTCTTCCATGCTGGCATGGGTTGGAGGATTCAACAGAAACTGTCAAGTAAGAGGGCTGCACCAAGTTCTACTTTGGCATTGTTTCTACAGCTGGACAGCCTTTAAAGTAAGGGTTGGCAACAAGAAGGGCATCCAGCCATAGAAAATCTGCCTCAACAAACTTCATCTGACCCATGCAAGCATGGAAAAGTGGACAACAAATAATGATTGTGATGATAGGGATAGTGGTGATGCCTTGCCCCCCCCCCCCCCCCCAAGTTGCTGCTGATTGAACAGAACTATGAGGAAAACTTTACAATCTTGACCAGCCCTTATTTTTCTTTGACCCCTTTTGTCATCACATTTCTGCCGAAATATCCAGTTTTGCTTTCATTTCATTTTGAAAATAATGAATTTAGTAAAATAGTGCATCAGTGAATAAGCTTAGCAACATTCCTGAGTTAAAAAAAACTACCGAGGTCAACTTTGCCTTTCATGGTTAATATAATGAAGTACCACTCAAGTACAGGAAGTTAGATTATCGGTTAAACCACAAAAAAAAAAAAAAAAAAAAAAAAAATTGATGGCCTTGTGCCAGAATTTGAAACAATTATTAAGTTGGGTGTTTGGAACATAAATGTGAAATTTCAACAGGTTTTTATTTAGATCACTTTAAAACAGGAACCCAAGCAGACTCAAACAAATTGGTAGCAAGGTGGTTAAAACATGGTCTTCAGGTGTACATCAGTCATCATATCCTTCCTTTTTACGAGACAGTAATGTATAGCAAGAGGGGAATTTAGCATCTATTTCTAGAAGGTCAAGCAAGTAACCACACTGTAACTCGCAGTGTTGGTAGTGAATGGAAGCAGTAGTTGTGAATGTGGAAACTGGCTAAGATAGTAGAGATGGAGTCTGTGATGTGTTACATAGAGTCACTGGTGACAATGATAGATATGATAATGATGATGGTGGTGGCGGGAAGTGGTGGTGTTAGTGGTGGTGGCAACACGTCGGGTATGGTGATAGTGCAGCTGTAGTAATAGCGACTGCGATAATTACGGGTGGTTATCAATGGTAATCATAATGGATGACTGTGGGTATAATATCAGCATTGCCAGTGAAGGGTTATAGTGGTGGTACCAATGATGATGATGATGATGGGGAAGTTATAATGGTAGTATCACTGGTGATAACTGGAGGTTATCAATAGTGATAGCGAGTAGCTGCCGGGGTGGGAAGAGTTAGTGACTACGAAAGTAACAGAGCATAGTAAAAATGTCGGTACATGGTTTTATAGAGGGGTGGTTGTCAGTGGTAGCCATGATAGTAGCATGCTATGTGGTGGCTTGGGGAGCGATCCTGGTATCGATGTTGTTGCTATAGTTTCCTTACTGTTGTTGTTGTTGTTGTGGTGGTGGTGGTGGTGCGGCTGCTGTTGTTGTTGTGGTGGTGGTGGTGGTGCGGCTGCTGATGTCCAGAGGAGGATTTATTTTAAAATTCCGAGCAACACAAGAAGCCGATTTGCTTGACTGAATTTGTACTGACACAAGTACACCAGCTATGTAGCAATCATTAAGCAATAACAACCCAGTAACAGTAGCGACAAGAGCAATTCACAATGAAAATAACAGTAAACATGGCGAGCGTGGCGGCGGTGGAAATCAAAGAGAGCGCGTGTGTGTATGTGGGGGAGTGAGAGAGAGAGAGAGAGATGAAGCTTTAAATGTTAGGACGAATGTGAAACGAAATCTTTCTTATTCTCCCTTTTATAAACACACGAGCACACCACACATATGAATGTATGCGTATTATATGTATATGAATGAATGCGAAAATAGAGAATATCTCGTTAATAGAAGGAAGAGCGAAATTAACATTGGAACAAAACGGTCAAAGCCAACACAAGAATTAGTAGATGTTGCAGTGGCAGCAGTTGTAATGAGAACGGGGGTGGCGGCGGCAGTGATGTTAATTGCTGATTATAATTAAGGTATTTCTTTCGATTAAATTACACAAGGTCATTTGTGGGGGGGAAAATGAAGTAGTTATACATCTTGATACGTTTGTTGGTTGGTAACTTAAAGTCAACGTCCGCGAAAAAGAAAATAAATTACAAAAATGCAAAACAAAATAGGCTACGTCCATCTCGTCTGAACTCAACCTGTGAACAGGACTCAGTATCAGACTTTAGAAAAATTATACGTCAAGCCTAAAAATATGCTTGGATAGGCTATGGTCACTGTCCACTTCATGAACGACACAAAAAATATATTCTTTACCACAAACGATTCTATGTTAAAAAACTGAATAATTCTCTTCTACTAGATACAGTCTCTCTCTCTCTTTGTATATATGTGTGTGTGTGTGTGTGTGTGTGTGTGTGTAAATAAAGGTTAAGGGTTCAAATTTATTCTGAATGAATTTCGAACTCTGAACAGCGAAACTTCGAACAAAAGAGAAGTCTCAAGTTTATTTTTTCTTTTCACGGAAACTCAAACTGGCGATCCGAATGACTGAGAAAATTATTCAATAACGAAATTAGCGACTGCTAATTGTTATTCAGCTGTGCTTTTAATTATTACTAATGTTTTCTTTAAATTTACCAGTGTGTGTGTGTGTGTAATTTTTACGTTTCCTTTGTGTGTAAGAGAAATTGCAAGTTGGTCATGTCGAAGAAAGGAAAGAACAAGGATAAAGAACGAGATGGAAGAAAGAAAAGGAAAGCGAAAGAAGGAAAACGTATTTAATCCTCGCACCAAAATCCCTTCTATAGTATAACAACAAAAAAAGTAATGCTTTAAGCAACTTTAATTTCCAATTTTGTTGCACAATGCATACTTCATAACCAATCCACCGTGTTTTTCACTCTAAATTTGTTTAGGTCTCTAGGGTAAGAAGAAAAAAGCCCTAACGTCCAGCCTTGACAAACACCGAGTATTCGGTGCAACAATGAAGCTTTTATTGCTACATATCGAAATATTATTTTATAAAGGCTATAAATATTGATAACAAATGAATAAATAAACCCTGCTTTTTTAAAATTTTAATTAATACAAGAAATTGCTTGTAAAATGTAGTCCTCCCTGTTCGAAGGGGTCGACTGACGGCATTAGTTTCAATGAAATAACACCTTTAGTTGGTGATAAAAGCAGGATGAGATACTGATTTTACTAGCCGGGGCCTAATGAAATTTTCTTTTTTTTAAAAAAAAAAAAAAGATTTGTCACAATAATTATTAATATTTACCTGCACTCGAATGGCAGCATGAGAGGGACTAAAAATTGGAGCTTTATGTAAAAAGCAGTGGACTTGGGCACAGGGAGTAACTATTATCTCGCAAAACATGTCACTCGTGTTATAATTCTTCACGTGGAATAGCGAATTCAAATGTAAATTAAAACAACAACATGACATAAACCAATAAATAAAAGCGCTAAACCCTACAAAACAGCCAAAAGAAAAAAAAAAAAAAACAAGGATAACTTACCTGTGCAGAAATGGTGGTGATTATTTGCCGGGGGAGGGGACCTATGAAGGAGGGATAGTATTTAAGGGCCGTCTGCTTCTCTGTTCAGCTCAGCTCAGCTCAGGTGAGATGAGGTGAAGTGAAGTCGGAAACCCTGGGTTACAGAGTGAGAGAAAAAGCAGCCGGGAGTAGCGAAGGGCTACAAATCTACTTTTGGAAGTGCCATACTATGAAGCAAGCAGCAGGTGGATGAAGAGAGGCTGTGGCCTCTCTGGTTCGTCCTCTGCTTTCTCTCCATTAAATCTCTTTAGACGATAGAATTCCAATACATCCGAATGCCCTGATTATATATATATATATATATATATATAGATAGATAGATAGATAGATATATTCCGTATTTACTCCTATCCACTTGCTGCTCTCCGTATTGTTTTGTTATTTATTATTATTATTATTATTGATTTGATGGGGTAACTTTTTTTTGTTTTGTTTTTTTTTTCTTTTTCGGTGTTTTTTTTTTATAATCAGTTAGATTAATTTTTAGATTGTGTGGTAAACATCAAGGTAGTCCTGCTACTACTGCTGCTGCTGCTGTTGTTGTTGGTCTTTCTGGCAGTGAATGCAGCAACAAGAACAACACGAAGACAACACCAGTCTTTGACAACACGCTACACTGACTCACGCACTTGACAGCACAGTCGTCCGTCATTTTCCACGGCACCATGTTCTCTACTGTTCTCTGTTTGTCGTCTTCTATGTATTTTTACTTCAAAATATATCTTCTTTTAGCTTCTTTTTTTTTTTTGTATTCTAAAAAAAGAATACTACATCGTCGCTCAAGTTGACTTAACCTCAGCAACAGCAACAGCAACAATAGATATAAGGTGATGTGAGACCTGCAATCATTAGTTAGTAGTGCAGCTTCAGAGAGAGAGAGATAGTGGGAGAGTGCGAGGAGAAGAGGGAGTGGCGACGAAAGCAACGTCACCAACACTTGGTAAATAGAGGGAGAGAGACATTCATCCATCAATCATATCGATACGGCAGCAAAACAACAAGCAATGTCGAGCAAACACGCGAGCATTTTTAGAGACGCGCACATACATGCGAGCGCGCGTGCAATTATACACGCAACATAGGCACGCGCACGATATTTGTCTAACTTAGTGCACACGCCCTTACCGTTTCATCACATTCGATCTTTCTCACTTTAAATTGTAATATATATATATATATACATATATATTGCACATTTCATGTGCTTACTCCGGTATATATATATATATATATATATATAGGTTCAAGAAAAGACAAAAAACAATAACAAAAAAAACAACAACGTGAGGACGTGATACGGATAGTGTTATTAGACGCTCGGGAAAGGAAAGATATATATATATTATATATATATATATATATATATATATATAATCCATCCAACAACGTTGTTTTCGTTTTCTTTCGCTCCCTTATTCAATCTTCAATTGTTCTCTATCACAGCACATCAGCAGTTAAAGCTTCATCTACACATTTTCATTTTTACTTAGCTTCATTTATTTCACAGAATTCAAGTTCTTGTTACTTTCTTTCGCGTTCTTCCCACCACTGCCACTCTTTCTTTCTTTCTTTCTTCATCGTTTCTGAAACTCTAATAACCCCCACTCTCTCTTTCTCTCTCTACCTTTCTCACCTTCTTTCTCCATTTCTCTTCCTTTCTTTCACTTTCTAGTCACTAATCTCTTTCACGTCGCTCTATAAATTTTATCTATCTATCTATCTATCTATCTTATTTTTAGCCCTATCGTCCCCACTCACCTCCTCGTCACCCAATTGATTAAACTAAATAGTTCTATTTTAATGGACAAAAGAAAACCTATCCAGACGGAACAGAACTGAACAGGTCCTTCCTTCCTTCCTTCCTGGCTGCTATCGTCTAACCTCGAACAGCATTTACTGCAGACTAGACACTTGGACTTCATATTAAAAGCCAATTTCAATGCTTGTTGTTAACCACATCCGTTACAGCCACGATTACGACCATGACCACCACGACGACCACTGTCACTGCTTCTGCAACTACCACGACTACGAACCAACAACAGCACATCGACAGCACTCCTATCCCACCCAGGATCATATCTGCATAATCCTCACATTCACCACAGTTGCCATTACCACTAAACTATTAACAGTCTTTGTTGGTGAAACACTACCACAAAAGCCATTATGAAAAACATGAGCAACCAACAAATCTGTCACCATAACCACCAGTCTGCCTCCACAATTATCATAAAGTTTTTAGCTATTTCAAAATATCAAGAATAATGTGTATTTGAGGAAAATAACCCACCTACAAGCACATTCTGACCCTTCCATGCTCCCTACTGTTTACAGTAGGGAGCATAACCAAAGCCATCCACACACCACCAATTACCCTCACCAGACATCTTTGTAGACTACAACTTGGCCATACCTACATTGTGCCCTCACCGACTCCCCCCACACACCGTTCAAAATGTCAACACCACTTCCTTTAGTTTTCTTCAGCAGCAAACTTAAACTAGAAACATGTCAGTCAGCTGAAGAAGTAGGCAGCTGCAGCTATTTGCAGCCAGTCGGTGCACACAATTGTAAGTGTCATCCATTTTCACCGATTTCCTTGCCAGGTAAATAAATGTAGAGAAAATTCTTTAAGGAATTGTGGTAACGACAATAGTGATGACTGTTGTGTTAGTGGTGGTTGTTGTAGTGGTCAGTCATGTGGGTAAAAAAAAAAAAAAAAGGTTTAAGAGAATAAGAAGCAGTAATAAAAAGAAGAAAGAAACATTTTGCCCTTTATCCTTTCAGGTTTAATAAAGTACTAGGGTCTATTTATCATTTTCTGGCATACAAGTTGAATTTTTCAGACCAAAATTTACAATGAAGAAAAGTAGGTTGACATACACCAAGATAACTTTGGTGGACTAAAAATTTCATCTGAAATGCAGCAGGATTTCGAAAGATAGAGACAATACTTGAATGTTTACACTACATGTTTACACTATATGCTACGTCAACTTGTAAACTGGAAAGACAGTAAGCATCTAACTCTTTCAGCCCTGGTGCCCATGTTAGAAGCAGTTACATGAAGGCAGAGGATTGGTAGAACTATTAGAGGGTTAGACAAAATATCTTGTAGCATTTAATTATAGCTATTTAATGATCTGAGTTCAAATTTCACTGAGGTCAGATCTGGCTTTCATACTTTTGGGGGTCAATAAAATAAAACTGGAGCTGATATGACCAACTAACCCTCTTCCCTATAAATTTCTGGCCTTGCACTGAAATTAGAAACAGCAGAATGTAATGATAACTTCAGAAAGATGCTTTGTGGTAGTTTTTCCAGCTCTCTGAATTCAAATCCCACTGCATTCATTCTTTTAGGGTTGATTAGAATAAAGTACCAGTATAGTATTGAGGTGTGGAGGAAATGGTGAGCCCTGACTGTGCTTTTGTGTAGTTGAAAGAGACACTAGCAATAGATGAGGTGTCTAGTTTGCATGTAGATGATGCTTGGAAGTGGAAGCTTAGAAGAGTGGTATCAGCTAGGTAGAAGTGGGTGTGGTTGGTATAACAGCAAATAGGTTGTTGACACAATAAGGTGAATAGTATGAAAGACAAAACTGAACCATGAGGAACACCATAGTTTTTAGTCTGCAAGTCAGAAACAAAGAGAGAGAGAGAGAGAGAGAGAGAGAGCAAGCAACATTACCACATGATGCAAATGGCACAATCTGGCAGGAAACTACCCATTCAAGAGACAAGAGACATGTGGTAGTTTTACTAAGAGATTAGTGGCCCAGACACAGTTTACTGCTTTTGCCAAACTCTGGAGAGTGGAAGGCTACTGATGCATAACAAAAGAGAGTCGGACACCAGTAGATCTGACTCTACAAAAGCCACACTGATGGTCATTAAAGAAGAGGGATTCAAGGTGTTGGAGAAGGCCCTTGCTAATGGCTGTTTCCATCATTTTGGGGATGCTGTGAATGAAAGATAACCCTAAAAACCAGGGACTGCCATAACTGGACTACCTTTAAACATAGGTATTACAACAACAGTCTTTGGGGAAACTTGATAATGTCTTGACATTAATCAGAACTGGTAAGCATTATTTATACATTAGTGAATTTAGCCAGAACATATCAAGCACGATTTTATATACACAAGAGAATGTGAATTAGCATCAGTAAAATGTCATGTGGGAGAGGGGAAAACAAAACTGTATCATTTGATGTGCTGATAAAACATCAGTTAATAATAGTGATAATGCTCATCAGCATTATCAGAGTGCATGGAAAATAACTTGAACATCATGGGTGTCACCCCAGACTGATCAAGGACGGGGAAACATGAGTGATTGAGAGGGACAGAAAAAGAAGAAGCGAAGGTGTAATGTAAGATGTAATGAAGAAAACAAAAAAATCACTCCAGTGTTGATGGAGAACTAACTAGCTAGTAATATTGTTTTGTTGGCAGCCAAAATTATTTCCGTTAGTGTAAACATCAGAAATGAACACTTTGGACAGCCAGAAATATTCTGCATTTGGTAGACAGATAGATATATTGGCAATTGACATCAGTAAAACTCTTCAACACTAATTTGTCATTAACATTTTCAAGTGTAGAGCTGCCACCAGCCAAGA
Organism: Octopus bimaculoides; assembly: GCF_046866305.1. Lineage (NCBI taxonomy): Eukaryota > Metazoa > Mollusca > Cephalopoda > Octopoda > Octopodidae > Octopus > Octopus bimaculoides. The sequence continues at coordinate 59,119,803 of NC_142939.1, read as the reverse complement.
CAGCTTCTATATATAACTAAAACTCTAAGGAGTTAATTATTTTTTCTTTAGCCATTTCCTGGTTGCTGACAGCATGGCCATTGTACAGAACCTGATATAAAGAAGCCACATCTTTTGCAGGCAGCAGCTATTATAGTTATTACATAACCATAAACTTTTAACCTTTGTTAACACTACACCAATCAGCAAAATTTGATGATGAAATTGCTAACATGCCAGACTTCTGGCTTTAGGTTGAGTTCAAATGCTGCCAAGGTCAACTTTGCTAGTCATCCTTTTAAGGTCAATAAAATAAGCACTGGCTAAGCACTTGGGGTGGGGACGGGGACAGTGTAACTAACTATCTCCTCTAAAATTTCAGACCTTCTGCCTGTATTAGAATTATTATTTTTTTAAAGGTGGTGCCCTGGCATGGCCATAGCCTCTAGCTGAAAAAAGTAACAAATGACAATTCAATTGGACTGGGTTTCGCTAACTAGTAAGACCTGTTGGCATTTAACTTTCAAATTACTTTCAAATTATTGCAACAATATTCATTAAAAAATATAACCCTCACATCTTCCACCCATATTCACCTTTATAAAATGTGGGACTGGAAAATCCATTTAGAAAATTCATGTTCAACATTAAAACAAGGCTATACACAGCTAACCTCATCATTCTTACTACTTTGTCCCTCTCTTTCTCACTAATCCCTGACTCTAAACCCATCCCTTTACATAATCCTTTTCCAGTGTCAACTCTTTTAGGCTCTTCACTATCAACCTCTCACAACAACACACACACACACACATACAAATATACATATATACTAAAGCATTAATGTTGAAGTTTGGTTAGAGAGCGACCAATGTTTTCACATCCACAAAATTTAACTCTTCAGAGTTCAATTTGCCTTTGTATAGAGTCTGATGCGGTGTGCACAAAGCTATGCTCTTTTCACCTTGCCTAAAATCATCTTTCCTAGGCTCACAAACTGCAAGGCAACCTCACTAGTGCTGGTGCCAAGAGAAAAAATCACTCCATGCCAGCATGGGAAATAGACATGTGATGATCATTTTGTTCTGCATATTCAATTTTGTATTTTGAGATACAGAAATATGTGATATTCTTGCAAATGTGGAAATCATAAATATTTTATATATACCTGAAAGTGTAAAGTGAATGAGAAAAACAGCATAAATTATGAAGATGGAATTTAACAGAAGGAGAGATCTACCATTTCCACCACCCTCTTTTCAAAGAAAATTTTGAATGTTGCCAGTTGTTATACCCATGAAAGTGGTGTTAACAAAGGAAAATATAATAAGTACTTCTATTAAATATAACACTATATTTCACAAACAGACAGAAAATTTAAAAAAAAAACTTTATGAACATTATAAGATAATATTTTCAATATGGGAATTCCATTAGAAAAGATTCTAATTGCTTGAACATCATTCAAGACAGCTCATTATATATAAAGGAAATTTAAATGATTCCTTTGAAGAAATATTTATAGGATACATTAGGTATAAATACATTTAGTATATATTATATATACTAAATACTACTATATCTTATATATTCTGTTCCATTAAACACACACACACACACACAGATATATATTGAAACTGGTAACTGCTTAGTAAAAAATGTAAATACTGTCTTTCTTTTTTCCGCGATAAAGTTCTCTAAGCGTTTTCATATATTAAAAGTAACATTTCTTTTTTAAATACATTAGTGGACAGAGAGTATATAATCAGGAAGAAGTCTTGATTCAGTTTTATTCCTTGAAAATATCATTATTTATAAGGTATGATAAAAGGAATGTGTTAGAGATCTTCAACTATGCAAAAGTTGTAAAGTACAATTTCATAAACATTAGGAAATTCTTGCTCCATAAAATACTAAAACGCCAGTCTTATATAATTTAGGTTGAAGTATTTTTCTAAAGGTAGCAACAGCATAGGTAATGAGAGTTAAGTAAGGTAAGACTTGCTAATTGAAAAATATCAGTGAGAAAGAATCGTTAAAACTGGAAAATCCATTTAGAAAATTCATGTTTAACATTAAAACAAGATTATGCGTTTGATGGGAAGCATGTACTGTAACCTATATATTACAGGAGATGTAGAGTAGTGTGTTTGGTGTTGGGGGTGCCCCTAGTATTTGACTTGTGTCTATTCCATTAACCCCAGAAGGATGAAAGACAAAGTAATTGATTACAAAAATGCAAAGATGTAGATAAATACTGTGAGGCCTAATTCTCTATCATGATCTGGTTCTGTACAAGACACATCCTCTCTCCCACATGCTTGCTATATGTCAGTTCTCTACTATATAACGGTTGTATACCAGCTCTCTACTGGTTCTTTTCTATGCAATGCCCTGGATATGACCTTAAACTGCATAATACGATAGTGGAGACCTGCTTCTTGAGCTCCAGGGTTTTGAAGCATGTGGAACCACCTCTTGACTCCTATTGCATCTAAGTCTACTCTAACTTGGAGTTGTAGCACTTGTCAGGGTCCCAGATACGGTGGGGTTAAGTAGCCTATTAGGGCATGTGAAGACTGAATCTGGTAGACACTGCAGAAGAAACCTACACGGTTAAACAGAAGGGAATGCTGATGTAGCAACAAGTTGAGAAGGACAGAGAGCAAGACGAAGCAAGTAAGACATCTTGATCATCCACTACATCTGTCTTCATTCCCATTTGTCATGACCCAGTTTTGTCCCTGGATTGAAGTTGGTCATGGACAAGAGTGAGGTTGATGGTGCACAACTGATCTTCACTCTTAAAATCATCATGCAAGTCATCCTTGAAGATGGTTCTCATTGCTCCGACAGAAAAACGACCATGCTCTGGCTCATTATGGCTCCCTGCCATGCACTGGCCCTCGACTATGCACTCGCTCTCTGCTATGTATGCAATCAAACAATGACCTTGATACAAACAATACTCAATTTCAAACAACAGCATCAACATTAATAATTGTTTCTAACATGGGCCCAAGGCTTGAAATTCGTGGGAGTGGGGTTAGAAGATGAAATCAACCTTAGTACTTGACTGGTACTTTATCAACCCCAAAAGGATCAAAATAAAAGTTGGCCATGACAGGATTTGAAACCCAGACAATAAAGAGTCAGAACAAATACCACAAGTCATTTTGTCCAATGATCTAATGAGTCTACCAAACTACTATCGTTAACTATAACATTAATGATCCTTTCTACTATAGACATGAAATTTTGAGGGAGGGAGGGAGCTAGTCAATTACATTGACCCCAGTACTCATCTGGTACTTATTTTATCAACCCTGAAAAGTTGAAAAGCAAAATTGACCTCAGCAGAATTTGAACTTAAAACAAAGCCAGGAGAAGGGCTGCAAAGCATTTTGTTCAGCATGCTGAGATTTCTAGCAGCTCACTGCCTTCCTAACATTAACAATGAAAGCATAAACAAAACCAAGACAAAGAAGTCTATAGGGCAGTGACCTAAGCTACAATAACAGTGACTAAATACCCACTCAAACAAGAACCTTACCCTCTCAAGTACTAAGAACAACAAGACCATCACTTGTTACAGTCACCTCTTTCCCACCACTAAATATCTCCCCTCACACTCTTACAGAACATCCCCCTCTATCCCCTCTGTACTACTTATACTGCTCACCACTGTTCCCTGTGGGTAAGCTCCCCAATTCATCTCCAACTCTCTATCTATCTATCTATCTATCTGTCTGTCTATCTATCTGTCTATCATTATCTATCTATCTATCTATCTATCTATCTGTCTATCTATCTATCTCCTCTATCTCTCCATCTTTCCTTTTATTTCCTACTGAGGTAGCCAAGTATCTCCCCCATAGTAAGATTCCTATCTCTATCCGTCTATGATATTCTAATCTTTCACCAGGCACAAAGCCACTACTTAGCCACATCTGTGCCTTATTAAAAAGAAAAAGAGCCACTGGACAATGTATTTTTAAACATAGAATAAATATAAGAAGGCCATCATTGGAAGGTCTTTCATTATATATTTTCAGTCAGATTGCTACTAATACAGCTCTGATGAAAGTTTCAGTTTCCAAAATAAATTTCTTCATGACAGAAAGAAACTATACAATATCAGTCACTTCCAACTGTTCCAAAAGATTTCCACAGAGAAAATACATTTTTCTGAGAATAACAATTGTTCTTTAGACTAAACACACAATCTTGCAATTTTTTTTCCTGTCTATATTACTATGTCTATAATACTATGTCATTTCTGCTACAGCAGCAATGTCTGTATAATTGCCAGCTGCTTTTGTTGCTAACCGTTTCCTTTGTAAAGCTTTTTCACTAATGTCATCACAAACTTCAGAATATTAACCTTCCCACTCAATCCAGACAAAAATAATATGTGGTAAGAAGCTTGCTTTCCCGACCACGTTTCCAGGTTCAGTCCCGCTGCGTGGCACTTTGGGTAAGTGTTTTGTACTATAACCTCAGACCAACCAAAGCCTTGTGAATGGATTTGGTAGATGGAAACTAAAAGCCCATTGTATATGTGTGTGTGTGCGTGCGTGCGTGTGTGTGTGTGTGTGTGTCCCACCACCACTTGACAATCAGTGTTGGTGTGCTTGCATCCCTGTTAACTTAGCAGTTCAGCAAAAAGAAACCAATAGAATAAGTACCATGCTTAAAAAATAAGTATTGGGGTCAATTCGTTTGACTGAAAATTCAAGCCAGAGCCCCAGCATGGCCGCAGTCTAACGGCTGAAACAAGTAAAACATAAAATAACAGTAGCATCAATGAACTCATTAGCAATGCAAACACTGTGCTATGATACACAAAACCAGAGACAGACAAACAGATAATAAAAAACAAAACTGAGAAAGAGAGAATGTTTGCTAGGACAATAATTCACCATGCTCATCTCTGATGCAGTCACTATAAGAACTTATAGGCAGGAAGAAACTTCCAAGTGGTCATTTAAACTGCTATATATAGCAGCCAAATACGCATCAAACCACACACTGCCATGTTAAATAAGGGTGGACACATTGGATAATGCAGTCCTAGATTTACTATGTCAGAAAAATAAGATGATGTGGTTATGGCTGGAGAGCTTAAAATGCATCCTAGTCTTAGAGGAGTTACACGGTGTCCCTGTATTGTGTAGTAGGTGGCTAAAATAGTTGTTGACAGACAGGAAGAGCATCCATCCAAAGAACACTGCCTCAGAAAACCCATTCCACCAATGCTTGTGTGGGAAATGCTGATGAAGGTGGTGGCTGCAGTGATTGTGATGGTGGCAATGATGATTATTGCTAGCCAGCTTGATCAGGTCAGACTTGGTGGGTTAAACAACCAGGCATATTGAAACATCCCCAACAGTGGAACAGATAGAAAAACCGTGTGGTAAGTAGCTTGCTTACCAACCACAGGCTTCCGGGTTCATTCCAACTGCGTGGCACCTTGGGCACGTGTCTTCTACTATAGCTTCGGGTCGACCAAAGCCTTGTGAGTGGATTTGGTAGACGGAAACTGAAAGAAGCCCATCGTATATATGTATATATATGTGTATGTTTGTGTGTCTGTGTTTGTCCCCCCAACATCGCTTGACAACCGATTGTGGTGTGTTTACGTCCCTGTAACCTACCAGTTCGGTAAAAGAGACCGATAGAATAAGTACTAGGCTTCCAAAGAATAAGTCCTGGGGCGATTTGCTCAACTAAAGGCGGTGCTCCAGCATGGCCGCAGTCAAATAACTGAAACAAGTAAAAGAGTAATACTAACCACACTGCTTTACCAGCTTGTAAGTGATAAATCAATGCAAGTTAGGGTCTAGTGTGGGACATAACTAGATAGAAGAACAATATTTGAGGGAACAAAGGATTAGTAAAGTACTTTGAAGTAATGTTAAAGAAGATGTGGGCCTCTATGTGGTCACTTGATTTGCAAGTAATAGTAGTCAAATTCCCAATAAATCACATCCTACCACCTCAAAGAAAAGCCCACTTTGGTTAATATAGTTGTGGAGTCATGGTGGACATGGGCATGATTGAATGTTTAAGTAGTTTGCTATGTAATCAGGAGGGCCTATGTTCAATCCCACTTCAGGGTGCCATGGATAAGTGTCTTTTACCATAACCTCGAGCTGACCCAAGCCTATGGACTGAAGCTGGGTGGATGGAAACAGTGAGGAAGCCTATTGGAGTACTTGTGCCTGTAATTCAAAGGGTCAGCTTTGTCACATATTGTGTTATACTGATTTAAATCTGAAAAACTATACAAAGGGTACAAACATGTCTGTGGAATACTCAACCATTTATGTGTTACTTGCTTCAGTGAGTAACACAAATGGTTATGTGATCATGTTGAGGTACCACCTTCAAAGGTTTAGTCAAACAAATTGACCCCATTACTGAATTTTTAAGCCAGGTACTCATTCTATAAAGTCTGTTTTGCCAAACTGCTAAGTCACAGGGACATAAACAAACCGATACCAGTTATCTAGTGGTGGAGGACGGGAAGGCAAACACACGCACGGCAGGCTTCCACACAGTTTCTGTGTACTAACTTTGTGCATAAGACATTAGTTGACCCAGGAATGTCATAGAAAACACTAGCCCAGAGTGCTCACAGTGTGGTTGAACCCAAGATCACATGGTTCAGAAGGAAGCTTCTTAACCATACAGTCAGGGTGTGTGTTTGTAGAATGAAGACATCATCTCAGATTAGACTTTAAGCTTTGCCAAGTTCTTGGATCTAACATTTCCTGTTGCAATAATTGTGACTTTTCAAAAAAAAATTAGCATCCTACAGTGTCTTAAATTTGATGCTGGATAAACTGCAAAATATATCTGTAAAGTTTTACCCAACATTATATGTATATAGACAGATGTGAATACTTTGTCTCTCTATACAACATGGACAAGAAGTGAGATCAACTAAACTAGTTTCACTGACTGAAATCTCAACAAGGGATTGAAACTCATCTAGCTGACCACTCTTTGGCTTTCTGCAAAGATATTGTACATAGAGAGAGAGAGAGAGAGAGGGTGTTTAACGTTTGTCAATATATACAGAGTTGGCTAAAAATCTATATATATACTTTGCAAATATGGCATTGCATTAAAACAAAACACTTAACGCATCAGTAATTTATTAATTTTCGTCTACTGAAAATTCTTCTCCCAGCTATCTTTTGTGTTATGCTTTCAGTGAACTGTTATAATTTTTTCTTGGTGAAATATAGATTTTTTTTTCTCTCTCAGATCAAGTCCACTACTTTAAGCTTTCCTTGATTTCCTCAGGACTTCAGTGGCATTAGATAACTAAGCTAGTAGTGTTAATCTGGCGTTTATTTTGCATGGTGTATGTTGGGCTTTTTTTTTGCTTTTCTTTTTCTTCTTTCTATTTTACAGATGAAGAGCAAAGATAACTGTCAGTGTGTTAAGTTAGGACTCTATGTCCTTCACTTCGATTGGTTAGTTTCTGTGTCACTGAGAAATGCAACACCTGCATGCTCGTTGCTTGTTGCTGTCCTTTCCTCTTATTCCAAGTGCTACATTGATTTTTATAGGTTTCCTCTATCTTGCCATCAGCTCTATAGATCTTTTTTAATCAACTAGGATATAGAATGGCGGAAGAAATCCACAAACAAACAAGCTGATAAATAAATAAGCAAAACACTTGAAGTTGTATTACTACAAGTGATTGTTTATAAGCCCTATTCATTGTGGGCGCTGAATGCACAGTGTCGTATCCTCATTTTAAGATTTATGTTTTTATAGTTTAGACGTTTTATTTAACCTCTCTCACCTTTGTACAAATAAAAAAACGTTTTCTTAGAAAAACTTCTCCAAACGCTTGACATTAATGAAATACTGTATTTTCCAGCATACAAGTTGAATTTTTCAGACCAAAATTTACAACCAAAAAGAAAAAAAGGTAGGTTGACTTATACACTTAGACACTAAGAAGACATTTGAGGACCAAAACTTTCATGTGACATGCAGCAAGATTTAGTAAAACAGTGAAGATGTTTGTATGTTTACACTATATGTGTACCATATTACAGTGACTTGTAAATGTGTTATTTTTTTTTTGCACACCACCAGAGAAAGGAATAAATAAAAACTGAGAAGCAGAGACTGTTTTGCCAGGACCAAAGACCAAATTCATGATTCTCATCTCTACTGTAGTCACTATTAGAATCTATAGGCAAGAAGAGGCTTCAAAGTGGTTATTTATACTGCCAGAAATAACCAGAAAATATCCTGCAAAATGCCCGACCATTGATTTTTATAAGTTTCAGTCAGTAGCTCTATAGAGTTTTTTTTTTCATTTGACTAACATATAGGATAGAGGAAGAAATCCACAAACAAGCTGATAAATAAATAAGTAAAACAATGTAAGTTTTATTATAAACTTATGTTTATAAACCTACTCATTATGGTCAGTGAATGCTTGATGTCTAATCCTCATTTTAAGATTTATGTTTTTGTAACTTAGATGTTTTATTTAGCTTCTCTCACCTTTGTATAAACAAAAACAAAAAAAGTTTTCTTGGAAAATTCTTCCAAACTCTTAAAATAACATTAATGAAATACTCTGAAGAAACACTGTTAATGATCTGAACTCCTTTATCATTCAGTCGAATACATACATAGAGCTGGGTAAAACTGTTGTTTGGGATTAGGATTAATCTGGCAGTAATTAGAGCTACGATCTTATTGAAGCAACCTTACTGGATTATTGGAGCACAACTATAGACTAGGTCTCTGTGTTGAGATTCAAGGATGGGATACACTAGAAAAGTTTCCCATTGCCTATGCCATTCTCAGAAGAAACTTGGACTTGGCACTGCAAGTGAACAAATCACACATCAATTGCAGCAGTAATGTTTACCACCAAGTGGTATATACTTGGGGCTAGGTGAAAACAGGAAGTTACTAGTCTTATTGACTATTAGCTTCCTGTCCAAGACAGCACCACATGGGACTGCATTTGCTAGCCAGTCCTGAAACCCATGGTATTACACAAATTGTACTAATGTTGCTTACTTTCATTTTGAAGGAAAGTGAGAAACTCTTTTGTGTAATGAAGAATGCTCTAATCCCTTCTTCAACTGTTTGATTCTGGTCTGTAACAGAATCATTACAGCACTGGGTTTTCCCTTAAAAAAATTTTCAACAGAGGAACTATTATCTTGCTTGGAACCAGGTACAGGTTGGCAAAAGAAAGGGCACCTGGCTGAAGAAAATCTGCCTCAATAAACTATGTCCAACCCATTTAAGCATGGAAAAGTGGATGCTAAAACAACAATGAGCATGATGATAAGAGTTAAATTTCGTCACCATATTAAAATATAACATTTACTTGTACCATATCACAGAATGACTAATAGAATATAGTTTGTTTGATCGTTTGTTTTCATGAAAATTATTTACTAATTAGATAATTTTAAATAATTACATCAAAAAAAAAAAAAATTCCCATGGGTACTCCATCAGTTCAACAATTAGTCTTCTCAGAAACTAAAACATTAAAAGCTTATACCCCATTGACAGCAATCACCAGTACCATTGGTAACATGATAGAAACAACTAGATCTTCAGCTAGAAAACTAACATCATACTAATTCCTTCTGAAGGCACACTTCCAATCAGAAGAGATGGCTATTGAAATAATAGCCAGCAGAGAACAACCAAAATGAAGTACCACATTTATCCAAGTTTCTACAAAGAATTTCACTATAACACTTGAATAAAACTTATCTTTGAAATGAAGTAGAGGACTACTTTGAGTTACATGTGTACTTAAAGAAATAGCTTTGCAAAACAAGTTTGCATTGAATGGTTTTCAATATTCAAAAATCTACTCAAATTCTGGAGTGTCCGAAATATAATTCAATGATTTTATTTCTATTTAAATAAAAACAAAAGGAAAATAATAGAAGCCAAGTATTTATTTTTCGCATGTGCTGTTATCATTTGTGTGACCTTCTGTCTTAAAGAAGGATACAATAGACAACATAGTCAATAGTATAGCAAAAAAAAAAAAAAAAAGAAAGAAACAAGATGGTCATGACAAATATGGTAGCCGTTGATATGCAAAGAGAACAGATGTTTACGGCTGGAACTTGTTTCATTACAAGTCTATTCAATTAGGTTAGATCTGATGCTAATCAACAACAATACATTCAAATAGTTCATTGAGCAAAAGTAGGTTTCAATAGGTTTTTTTGCACTCCATTTATAAGGCAATGGTTAGTCCACAAAGGCTGGTTTCTTGGTTTCTCTGGCATATATATATTATACTCTAGATGTGATGCTAGTCCATCGCAGGATGACTCATTTTTACCAGCTGAGTGGACTGGAGCAACATGAATGAAGTGTTTTGTTCAAGAACACAACATGTCACCTGGTCCAGGAATTGAAGCCACAATCTTATGAGAAAATCATGCTTTCCACTTGGTCTTATTCATCTCTACTTCTTATTACCTCTGATACTTTACCATTTTTGAGTTCAAATCCTCTGACTGTCAGTTTTGTCTTTTTATCAACTTTGCACTGAAAAGTCACAGCCCTGACTGGAATGTCAAAAGGGAAGAATTGCAAGGCGGGTTCTTCAAACGAAGTCAACCAGCAGGTGACCTAGGGCAGAATCGTTAGCACTCCGGGCGAAATGTTTAGCAGTATTTCGTCTGCCGTTACGTTCTGAGTTCAAATTCCGCCGAGGTCGACTTTGCCTTTCATCCTTTCGGGGTCGATTGTTTAAAATAAATTTTTCCTGATGATGTCTTCAGCTAACTGGATCCTAATCCACCAAGGGAAGGTATGTCGGAAGAAAGTAATTCAACAACGTGGGTTGATGAACCGTAAGACGTGTGGCCAGAACCTCCTGGAAAATAACCATAGCGAGGGACATTCCACAGTTGAGTTAGAACAGTCACAAACAGTGAAAGAAGACATGCACCCAACACCAGAGCTGAAGATACCTCCGAAAGGGGGTGGCCCCGCCACGTCAAAACGGTAGAGGAGTAGGGGCCGAAACCGGACGTGGTTCCTCCTGATGATGTCTTCAGCTAACTGGATCCTATAAAGGAGCTGTTGTGGTAGCAGACCACGAAACATGGTTGAAATTCCTAAGGAAGCTAAGGCCAATGAATGAATCCCCTTATAAGGGGAAAACTCTAGCAACCAAGAGAAAACCTCTATTCAATGAAGGAAGCTTTGAGGCAATGAGAGAAACCTCAAACCACCAAGGGAAGCCACTATATAGTCACTTAATCTGCTAGAAATAATAGCCAAATCTTCTTCAGATCACGCCTAATTAACCTAAAAAAAGAAAGAGTTTAAAAAGTACATATTAGATAATGTAATCTCTTGAGCATTCAAAGATGTCAGAATGGTAAGGATTGAAACATCTTTGATCTTAAATCTGACCAATTTGGGCTGATCTGAGGAAAAACATGACAATGTAAGTGCAAACACTAGAATCATTATCATCAAGCTGACATGCGCTGGATGAGTTGATAAGCACCAGTGAACCAGAGGAATGCGCCAAGCTTTACTGTCTGCTTTGTCATTGTTTTTACAGATAGATGCTCTTCCTAAAGCTAACCATTTTACAGATTGTACAGGGTGCTTTTTAAATGGCACAGCACCAGCAAGGTCACCATGTAACTCAAAAGACAAGCCCCCTCAACTGAGTGGGGAGTAGTACTGAGGGAGGTAGCTTTGTGAATGGTGGTGAGAGGTTATAGTATGGGAAAGGGATAGAAGCAGGTGTCTTGCTGTAGAGGAGATAGATGGCTACCCCAGTTGGGAAAGGAAGGAGAGATGGTGAAGATTATATGTTGGGGCACACCCTCGAAGAGTATATAAGTGAAGTGGTACAGAGGATTGAATAGGGAGTGTTGGCAGCTAAGTTCACAACAGTGTGAAAGGAGAGTGGGAGGTGATGAGGAGGGGAACGCAGTGAGTGGACATGGATGGATAATCAAAAAGGACTTGCAAACCTGGCTGACCAGAAATTTGTTTTACTTTAACATTTTAATAAGCAATAGGTGTGATTTGTGGGAAACAAGGCTATGGACATTGTTCAACATTGATCTCATTTACAAAAGTGTGAAGGGAAACGGGTCACCAATATCCAACTGAAACTGACCTATGTTGAGAAGTTAGTTGTGGCAGCACATGACAATGACACATGATCCGGCCTCTTATGGTGCTGATTTATTTTAGTGGTGCAGATCTATAAATATGTGAACAAAAAGAGTAGTAAATCAAATTGTCTGCAGTAACTATCAGAGAATTACATGACCAGCCCTGCAAGGCAGAAAAAAAAAATAATAAACCCTAACAAGGCAGAAAAAAAAAAATAATAAATCCCTGCCAGGATTTAGAATGAAACTCGGAATTTTTAAGACAAACTAAAATGCTGTCACTGATTGTCTAGCATTACCATTTTTGTCAGTTCCTAGTCTTTTATAATATTGTTCCCGTTTAGTTGAGAACAAGGTTGTTTCATGTTTGAGGCTAAATGGAAATGTAGTGGTCATTCTTTCATCAAGAACATGAGGGATGTAAAGGAAATGAAATGTCTACAACTGTTAAATGGTGGTTGCTATTCATTCAAAACCTAAAAGAATTATGTAACAAACAGATTTAGTATTGACCCAGTTCACTATATAGTAAATTTGTGAAAGTTGTGCTCATAGTCATTATATTTAGGAGATATAAGACTTGTCAGTCTACCCCATAGTCCTGACCGACAAAATGGAAAAGGTGTCGTCCTGAGGATGGCAAGAAAGACATGCTGGAATAACCACTCTAACTCAGGGGCTTGCACTTGCAGATAGCCATGCCCCAATAACAGTAAGTAGGAATGTAATCCGGTGACCAAGAACACCAGATGTTCAACTACAAAATCTGTCAGAGAGTGGCCAATGTCATGCATATGTCAGTTTTTAGAATAAGTATATGGTGTCATTGCAAGTCATGAGAAACAACTAAAATGGTTACAATCTAGAGAGGCATCAGGCCTTAAAAGACTACCTGAAAACCCATGCCAACATAGAAAGGTGAATGTAAAATAAGATGGGTGTAAAGAATCAACATTGTCATAAATGTGGTAAGATTAGTATGGCAATGTCCAATAATACTTTTTTAAAAATATTTATAAAGAATAAAATAAACTTAAGAAATTATATTAAGTGGTAATTTTGATTGTCCATAAACAACCTATATTTACTGATGATAATCTAGTGATTATATCCATCATAAAATTAAAATGGGACAATGTACTACAACATACACATTTCCATTATAATATAGCAACTCAATAACATTGAATAGGATGTGAAGAAAATTGTCAGAAGAATGGAGGAAAAAAAGCATATAACAACTGTTCACCTACAGACAAAAAAGAAAGTTGAATAAAAAGTAAATTCTAATGGATAGATTTTGAAATTTCACTGAAACTAATAAAATATAAATTACTGCTTTTCTCTTTCTTTTCTTTTACTTTAATTAGCTTAATTATTTCAAAAGTTTGAATCAAAAGAAATTTCTAGAAATCCATTTCAAAAAGTTAAAAAGAAAACCAAGTGAAGCAAACATATAATTAAATAGATTAAACAGTTTAACGAGTTAATGGAAATGATTAGGAAAAACAAAAAAAGGTCTTACTTGCAGATTATGTAACTAGAAATATATAGTCACAAATGGCTCATTGAAATCTGAAGTGAGTGGGACACCAAAATTGACAAGGATCGGAAAATGGTAGAGATAACTTCCAAATGTTGTGGTAAATTAAAGAATGCCTCAGAATACATAGAGAGCAGTAAAGAGCCCATCAACCTAAGAAGTGTGTCTCCAAAATATCTTTTAGTTATTTTATAGCAGACAGTGTTCTCTCCAGTTCTGCCACAGATTCAGCAACCTAGGAGGTGTGAGAAAAAGAAAATAAATAAATAAACAAATAATAATGATGATAATAATAATAATAACAAATAAAAAGAAAAAAAGGAAATAAAAGCCCCAAATATACACAGTAGTCGGTTATTAAAGCTGAAGTATGTCATTTTAGACTCGACAATATCATTTAAGTAAGACCAAGTAGTAAGTACTTTGAGCTAAGCAAAGAGAAGGAGGAAGAAAAAAAGAAAGAAAGAAAGAAATGTTTGATTATTTTGAGTCGCTGCAGTATCAAACCATTCCAAGAAATTACCAGTTTTGATAAACTGCGGAAACCAGAACACGAGATTACAGGACAAATTGTACAAAATAAATAAATAAATAAGTGCAATTACTAACAGACATATTAATTAGTCACACAGTTTGATTTTTTTTTCTCTACTGGTCAGTTGGAGGAAGAAATATAGTCTTGATATTTCAAGTACCTCATACTTTATTTTTGTGGCTGTTTCAATTTTAGAGACAAATATAGAAAGGAAGAACTTGGACATTAACAAGCTTCAGAGCAATGTTTGGTGATTGTTGTTGTTGTTGTTGGTGGTGGTGGTGGTGGTAATGTTTAGCTTAGGATGACCTTAATGGAGCAACTATATAACCAAAGATATTCCAGATATATCGACCTCGTTATTTGACATATCTAAAAACTGCACTATCCCAACATGCCCTCCCTTTTTAAGATGATGAGGTGTGGTTTGATCGCTATTTCTAGCAGATCAGGCAATAACATACAAATCCCAATTTTTGGATTATTGAGAGAGAGAGAGAGAGAGAGAGAGAAGGAAAGAAAGAAGGAGGGAAGATTAGATAGATAGATCGATAGGTGGATAGGTAGATAGATAGATAGATAGATAGATACTGCTCACTCCAATCCATTCAACAGTCATTAATGCATTGCTGGATGGAAGCCACAACATGCTGATGATACCAGCATATCTATACAAGTTCTGGGCCTGCCAAGCCATACTGGCCATTTACAGATTGAACAGTGTTCCCCATTGTCAAATGATTAACCCTGGATTAACCCTGTCCATTGACAGCTCGGTGGAATTTGAACTCGGGATGCTAAATGCCACAACACATCTCATCCAATGCTTTTACCATTCTGCCAAACTACCACTCTAGATTGGTACTTTATCTATCCAACAAAAAGAAACAACAGGGATAAACACATGTAGCAAACTGAATTAATGGTTAAGCAAGAAGGGTAACCAATGAAAAGCAGTTTTAAAGCGTTATCACTCAGATTACTCTGTCAAAATATGATGCTTATTTACTCGCATTGTTTTGAATTAATCATGCATTATCTACTAGCTTTGATATTTCAATGATGTGATTGATTTGTTTTAGAATGACATTATAGGGTAAGTGTGAGAGACGGGAACTAGTCGGTTTGAACAGCAAATGGGTAGAATATCTGGGCTAGATATGACTAGTTTAAATATTAAAGGGTTAAGGAAAAAGAGACAGGATTAGGAAATGTGTTTGACAAACAATTTGGTGGTCTGACCACAGAGTGTAAGACTTGATGCAAATGGAGTGGGTAAGAGGAAGACAGAACAAGAGCTGATTTAACCGTTTTGATACCAACCTACCAAAGAACAATCCTGATTATACAAATCCCTGGCTTTGAGTAAAAGGAAATACAGAAGGATCAGTTAATTATGATTTTATTCAACATATTCCCCTCTCAGATTCACACGCTTAGCATTCCTTCAGTTAGGAGGATAGTCAATTTCATTGATTCGGTGCTTCACTGGTATTTGTTTTACTGACTCCAAAAGAATGAGAGGCAAAGTCGACCACAGTGGAATTTGAACTCAGAACATAAAGATAGATGAAATGCTGTTAAGTAGTGTGCTAATGATTCTGCCAGCTCACTGCCTTAACTACTACTAATAATAATAATAATAACAATTTCAGATTTTGATACAAGGCCAGCAATTTCAGGGGTGGAGTTAAGTCAATTACATTGACCCCAGTGTTCAAATGGTACTTATTTCATCTACCTTAAAGGATGAAAAGCAAAGTTAACCTCAGCAGAATTTGAACTCAAATCATACAGACGAAATGCTGCTAAGCATTTTGCCTGGCTTGCTAACAATTCTGCCAGCACGTCGGCACTAATAATAATGATGATGATGATAATAATAACAATATTTATAATTATAATAATTTCTTGGATGAAATTACTTTTTTATTATTAGTTGAGACATTGCTGACTTCACTGAATGCCTTTAGACTGTTTTGTAGCCTGTTTCAAGTTGATGCAATTTCTAGAAATTTGGTACAAATGAATTCATAAGACCGAGTCTACAATAATTCAAAAGTGCTAACATGTTAATATTACAAAACTACTTCAGTTTTACATATAAAAATTGACAACTTAATGCAAGAGTAATTTGAAGGTTCTTAACTTCAGTTTCTATATTTCTTTACATATCATACATTGGTCTATTCTCTGACCCTCAGAGTGGCTGATTCTGTATCCTGAATCTATATCTAATGCAGGTTGAACTCCATGCCACAAATTTGACACGTAATTATCATGGAAGGAAAATTATGAGTTGAAGTTTTGGGTATTAAAACTTATATTGCAATGGTAGCCATTTTGAAAACTAATTTCGTAATGGCAGCCATGTTGTAACTGAGGCTTTTATTTATTGCTCTACATGCTACCTCTTGTTTTCCTGGGTTTTTATTATGGCTCACATTTATGGAAACTACTCTTTAGCAACATGTTTCTCCTTTGATTACACCTAACTAATGTTCAATCCTGATCTTAAGAGGGTCATTATGTTCTGTCTTTGTTTCTTCCCTTATACTGATTAAAAATCTGCAGAATGCACTGATACCGCTGTATACTAATCCGATGGCTATTAACACTGCAACAGTATAGGGAAATAATCACAATGACTTCTACATACATACATACATACATACATGCATGCATAACAGATCACAATATCTGGGATTATAAAAATCTGCAAGACTTTATTAAGATTTAAAGATGATGATTAAAAAATACTTTCCTTCACAATTTTGCTGCCAAGTCGGTGGCCAGTTCATATTTACTCTAAAACTAAAATGAGAAAAAGAACACACACACACACGCACAAGTTTATACCTTTCTCCTTGTCAGCACCAACTTTTCTCCATTTGTAACAGATTGATGTAGTCTAAAATAAGTGCCAATATTCTAAATGGGAAGAAACCTGGATGAGTTGTTCAAACTTCTACTTCCAAGTAGTTTTCATTAAACGGACAGCCTTCAGGTAAAATTTCCCCAAAATTATATGCTGATAACTTTCTTTGACATTTGTTCTTAGGCACGGTCCTTTCAAGGTTCTACTGATGTGGAAAAAAATCAATAACCCATTATTGCAAATCAACTAAATGTTTGTAGGCTAAATTATCACAGAAATATCATCTCTGCTTCTTCATGTATCCCAATTACATAATATTAAGTACAGTCAAAGATTCATCCTCTTCATGATTTACATTCCATCATTTTCATCAAACAATTAAAGGTGCTGCTTCTGATAGTAATTGACCATAAAATTTATTTATAGCTAGGCGTAGGCATGGCAGTGTGGTAACAAGTTTGCTTGCCAACCACATAGTTCTGGGTTCAGTTCCACTGTGTAGCACCTTAGGCAAGCAGCAAGTGTCTCATACTATAGCCACGAGCTGACCAAAGCCTTGTGAGTGGATTTGGTAAAACTGGAAAAAACCCATTGTATATGTGTGTGTGTATGTAATATGTGTGTGCTTTTGTGTTTGTATTTGTTCCTCACTGCCACTTGACAACCAGTACTGGTTTGTTTATGTCCCTGTAACTTAGTGGTTAGGCAAAAAGAGACTGACAGAATAAGTATCAGGCTTTAAAAAAAAACTAAGTGCTGGGATTAATTTGTTTGACTAAACCCATCAAACTGGTGCCCCAGCATGGCCACAGTCCAATGACTAAAACAAGATAAAAGATGAGAGAGAGAGATGATGATGATGATGATGATGATGGTGTGTATGCGTGTGTCTGTGCAATCTTAAAGTACATTTGTAGTAGGTATTTAGTCGGTTGGTCTGCATATTAAATGATGTTATTTATATCTCCAGCAGGCCCAGAGTTCCTTTTGACATTTCCTATTTCCTGAAACAGCAGGATTCTCAGCCACTAATATTCAAAAGTGGCAGGTCCAAAACGCTTCTCAACATCTGCTCTTAACAGCAACCTTTATCTATATTATCAAGATTAAGGTGCAAAACTAAAACTAGGGACCATTTTGTGTTGATAAGATAAAAAGAGATAAATATATTCTAAAATTGTATAATAAATATTCAAATATTTGGCCATTCTAGATTATTGCATATTACAGTCTTACAGACATAGATCAAGTATTTTGGTAGACCTACTGGTTCCTCATCAAACTTGTAGTCTCATTATTTGGTGTTGCTGATTAACATTTCTTAATTGTAATAATTTCATATAAAAAGTAAACAAAGTACTTTTACTACCCAGTTTCCACCCATAAATGGTTATAGTGGTACGGGAGTATCTGTGTTGTGGCTGTTTTTATTTAACCCCAGGAGTGCACTTACTGACCAGACTTCTGTTCAAAGGCATTCTAGATGTGACCATTCTATTATATTACATGCCTAGGAATACACATCATCCAGTGTGTCCTGTCCATTTCGATGTGATTCAAGGGAGATTATTTGACTGCTATTTCCATCAGGTTGAGCAACCACATAAAGGTTCCCACAGAGATATTATGTCTGTAGTGGTTGGGATCCAGTTGTATATGATATGAGAGTGTCATACACAACTGGATTCTACAGTGACAAAGTACTCACTATAAGGAGTACTTTGTATAGTGTCATACATATGGCTCTCTCTCACCATTGAGGGTCTTTGTCTTGTTTATGGATCCTAAGGTGACTTATGAGTCAATTATTGGTTCTGAGTACAAGGCATACAAGCACTGTATTGGAAATAAGGGCACAACAATTAGTGTAGAAATATGATACTAGCTATATTAGTACCAAAACTAGATACAATAACTAGCATTGTGTTGTGTTCGTGTAAATAGAATAGTGTGGTAAGAAGCTTGCTTCCCAATCACATGGTTCTGGGTTCAGTCCCACTGCATGGCTCCTTGGGCAAGTGTCTTCTACTATAGCCTCCAGCCAACCAAAGCCTTGTGAGTGGATTTGGCAGATGGAAACTGAAAGAAGCCTGTCATATATATATTTGTGTGTGTGTTATTGTGTCTGTGTTTGTCCCCCACCATCGCTTGACAACCAATATTGGTACATGTATGTTCCTGTAACTTAGCAGTTCGGCAAAAGAGACTCATAGAATAAGTACTAGGCTTTCAAAGAATAAGTCCCGGGGTTGATTTCTTTGACCCCCACCAAAAAAACCGATGAAAGAATAAAAGAATCCCTAACCTTCCAATCCCACTAAAAGGTTTGATCCTTGTAGTGGTGTGTTGGCTTGTTTGCCAAAATGACCCCGAGAGCTATGCCAATGTAGCGCAAGCTGCTGGTAGGACCTCCAATACTGGACAGGTCAAAGGACAGAGGTCAGACTAATATAGACCAACTCTTCCCAGAGGCAAAAATAAGTTCGTGCTGGGCCAACACCCCTACCAAGACAAAAGCAAAGTCACAGAAGCACCAATGATAATTTAAAAATTCAAAACCAATAAGACCTGGGAGAGCAAGGCCTTCTGCCCTCAAGGTAACAGGTCTCCCTGATCTGAAACCCACAAGATAAGTGGAAGAGCTGACCCCCTAAAAATAGCTGAATGCGAGTGAGATGCTAAGGCAGAACTGAAAAAGCAGTGACCCAACTGGAGAG
This sequence comes from Octopus bimaculoides, assembly GCF_046866305.1. Classification (NCBI taxonomy): domain Eukaryota; kingdom Metazoa; phylum Mollusca; class Cephalopoda; order Octopoda; family Octopodidae; genus Octopus; species Octopus bimaculoides. The sequence continues at coordinate 59,099,978 of NC_142939.1, read as the reverse complement.
AAGCAGAAAAGACAGCTCAGAAACAAGAACAGTGGATAGAAGTTGTTGATGGCTTATTCTCAATAGAAAACGAAGAGCTTAACTAAACTCCCCCACACTGCAATCACCATTAACCTGTTCTATTCACTGGACTGCAGAATAGGCAAAAACTAGATGATATGATTCAGCATGGTCAAACTAAGAAACTAGATCCAATTACTGCCAGTATGTTATAATTTGTGGAAAGTACATTTGAGACACAATGGTTTCAAATTTTGGCAAAGGGCCAGTAATTATTTTAGGGAAGAGACAAGTCAATTACATTGATCGCAATGCTCAACTGGTACTTATTTTATCAACCCTGAAAGGATGAAAGGCAAAGTTGACCTCGGTGGAACTTGAATCCAGAACATAAGGGCCAGTATTTGTGGGGGATAAAAAAAATGCCACTAAGCACTTTGTCTGACATGCTAACATTTCTGCCAGCCCCCACCAGCTTCATTGCAGGCATAATAACACGCTTTGAGTGAGATATGTGAACCCACGAATCAAACTGGTAAAACTAACAACCTGATATTTCACCAACTCATCTGTTTCCTCTTCCCAACTATTATTGACACCAGTGGGAATATCAACATAATACAGAGCCAATTTTACCATCATCGTTTGAGATCACAATAACAGAGAAGTATGTTTACAGTATTGTACATATCCTCACTGTTTGTTTATAAACAAAATGCACTAAGGTTTTTTTTTCTTTTTTTCTTTTTCAAAGGATTGTTTATTCTGGCATGAAAAAAAGTGGGAAGTGATAACATGTGTTTAGCAGCCTCCGCCAACACTTTCATTATCATCCAAAACAACAACAACAACTTCTGTCACAACCATTGCTACTTACCATCACAACCAGAAGAGAATGAATTCCTAAAAGAATAGAAATATCCCCCCCCCCCGCCAACTTATATCATGGGAGATATATATATATATATATATATATATATATATATATATATATATATATATATATACAACCATACATACACACAGACACACATATATATATATACACACACACATCCATTCAAACACACACATTATATACATCCACATACACACACGCATCAATACATACACACACACACATATATACATTTTTATATATACATCCATACATACACATATATATACATCTATATATATATATATATATATATATATATATATATATATATATATATATATATAAACACACACACACATGCATAATGATATCATGCAGGTGTTGCTCTTTGGATAAGGTATCTGCAAACCATAAAATGAAGATTCAATACATTTGACGGTAGAGTGTAATAATTTCATTTCAAGACTTACTCAGAGCTTTGCAGGAAGTCTCATCTACAGAGAAGTGGAACCAGCACCAAGAATCCCCAGAGAATGGGTTTTAACTATTACAAACTAAACTCTGAGGATCATGGAAGTCTTTTTTCGCTCCACTCCAAATAAAACTTCTATTACGAGTTAGTAATATTTTATATCATTTGTTTATCAATAGATAGATGGGGGGGGGGGGGAATCAATGGATGGATGGACAGATATATAGACAATCATACAGACATATATATAGGAAGACAGACAGACATATATGTATGTATATGTGTGTGTGTGTGTGTGTGTGTGTGTGTGTGTGTATGTATATATATATATATATATATATATATATATATATATATATATATATATATATATATATATATAATATAATATAATATAGGATAAAATCTTTATAAGAATTTATCAAGTAGTCAGCGTGAAAAAACCCCATAAGGAAAAAAAACTCATCGTTTTTTTCCCCATAAATATATAATTTATATAAGGGCATTAACTATATAGTAATGCCTCATGCTTAGAGGGACTAAAAAAGTCAAAAACTACCAAAAAATAAGCAAGATCGTACTATTGTTGGGTACATCGTGGTATGTTGATTTTTGTTGATTTTTTATGTGTCTCGACCATACGTGTACTGATGAACAAAAGATGCAGCTTACTTCACAGTTTTTGCTGTATTAATTGAGAAACCAGTGGTTTGCCGTTAAGTTAAATGTTTTTAGGAGATTAATTTTTGAAAGTTGCATTCCCTCGCTTTCGGTAAATATGTTGCTTATTTTTTGGTAGTTTTTGACTTTTTTAGTCCCTCTAAGCGTGAGGCATTACTATATAGTTAATGCCCTTATATAAATTATAGAGAGAGAGAGAGAGAAAGAGAGAGAGAGAAAGAGAGAGAGAAAGAAAGAGAGAGAGAGATAAAGAGAGAGAGAGATAAAGAGAGAGAGAGAGAGATGAGATGCAGTTTGATTTTGTATCAGGGAGAAGCACCATGATTTTCTCAGTTCTGCTAGTTACAGGTTTCTGAGAATGTTCGCCAATATCAACATTTTATTGGCCATCTTGGAAATGTTTGAACCACCCGGGTGCAGCTCATATACTCCTCTCCATACACTTTCTGCAACTTTACGTAGGCCTCTGAACACGTATCACCATGACAACTTTCTCTGTTATGGTCAATGTGATGATCACATGCTACACATCTTCCTTCCAAGCACTGCTGTAAACAGCAGTAGTGAGCTAGAATGTTAAAACTTAGTGCACATGCACAGCGCAGGTCAAGGTCAATCTTTGCCAAGCAGCTTCATTCTGCATGATTTACCTTCGTTACTATGGCAACAGTCTGTATACTTAATGATCAGACCACACACACACACACACACACATATATATATATATATTTATACACACACACACACACACACACACACACACACACACACACACACACACACACACAGTGTGTACTTTTTGATCAGACTTCACACACACATATATATACACACACACGCACATATATAGACAGACACGTACACACACATATATATAGAGAGAGAGAGACAGACTGACAGGCAGACATTATTATGTCCCTCTTAAATCCCTTCTCAACAAAGGAACAAGACAACTGGTGATTTGTTGTGCTTGAAAGGACCTACCCAGCTATGTAAAAATCCACATCCATGATCCTCTTCCCCACAACCCAGCCATGCCCACCACTGCTCTTTCTCTTTTTTTCTCTTCCCCCATTAAAATCCCTTCCCCACAACATATTCTCCTAATACCCCCTTCCCTCTACCAGTACCCATTCATTACATCCCTCCACTTCTCACTCCCACTCCCTTTTCAAAACTTTGTGAACTCAACCAGTCCGCCTCGCTAAATACACCCCACCCTGTAACTTGGGTGTACACCCCCTACTTCCTCCCTGTCGCATCTTCACCATCTTTCTTTCCTCTCTCTCTCTCTCTCTCTCTCTCTTCATTTAAGGTAGCCAGGTTTCTCTTCTAATACAAGACATCTTCTCTGTCCCTCAATACTACCCCCTCCTCCCAGTTGATGGGTCTTGTTTTGCAAGTTACTTGGTAAACCTCACTAATGCTGGTGTCATGCAAAAAAGCACCCATTATATTCTGTAGAGTGGTTGACGTTAGGAAGGGCATCCAGTCACAGAACACCATGCCAAACCAGTCAGTAGAGCTTGGCAGACTTCTCACTTGCCAGCTCCTGTCAAACCATTCTACCCATAACAGCAGGGAAAATGGCCATGGAAAGAGGATAACAAGGTATATAAGAGAGACAGACAGACTGACCAACAAACAGACAGAAACAAACTGATAGATGTAGATAGATATAAACAGATAGAGACAGTCAGATAGGCCCAAATCAAGTAAGCAAATTCAACAAATAACATATTTATCTCATATATAGCAACACAAATTGTATCATATCACAAATCAAAATATAATTATGATTAACAAAACATTTTTTTTAACACATTCCCTTATCTTTAGCTTATCAGAAACAACAGGTATTTTTATTAAAAAAAAAAAAGAAGTTTTTGTAAACATTTTGTTCTATAGACGCAGGTGTGGCTGTGCGATAAGAAGTTTGTTTTGCAACTACAAGGTTCTAGGTTCTCCCTGGGTGGTACCTTGAGTAAGTGACTTCTATCAAAGTCCCACATTAACCAAAGCCTTGTGAGTGGATTTAGTAGACAGAAACTGGAAAACTCATTGTGTGTGTTTGAATGAATGTGTGTGTATGTGATTGTGTGTATGTGTGTATATATGAATGTGTGTGTGTGTATATGAATGTGTATGTTATTTCTTTACTACCCACAAGGGGCTACACACAGAAGGGACAAACAAGGACAAACAAACGGATTAAGTCGATTACATCGACCTCAGTGCGTAACTTGTACTTATTTAATCGACCCCAAAAGGATGAAAGGCAAAGTCGACCTCGGTGGAATTTGAACTCAAAACATAGCGGCAGACGAAATACCGCTAAGCATTTGGTGGGGGGGGGGGGATTAGAAACGTTTACAAAGATATATTCTCATACTCCTTTAAAATAGCATTTTTATATTATTTCACTGTGAAAAGCAGGTTTGATTTTGAAAACAGAACAACTCAGAACATCAGTTATTTTTAATTAATACTTACACAGCAAAGTTAATGTATGCCACTTGTTCATCTTTTCCTTTTTTCGTCCCCCCCCCCCCGCCACCTCCGCCCCTCCCGTTTTTGTTAACAAGCCCACTCAGGATAAAATAATAAAGGAAGTAGCGGGATTGTTGTAATTATTTAAATTATCCGTCTAAAACAATAACAACATTTAAATCATGGTCTATAAAATAGGAGGATATATGTGCAGTAAATAAACATCACTAACACTCATTATTTGAATTTTGTTTCTTTGACACCCTAACTGGCTTATTAATTAACATTATAAATAATTATGCTAGTAGAGATTTTTTTTTATCTCAATATTTTACATCCATCTTCCACCTCTACATCACTTCTTTTGGGGGGTTTTTCAAACAATTTTATACAAATGCAAAACATTTTTATTATATTTTATTATCTTTAAATAAATATCTACACTGGTGCAGGTGTGGTAAAGAGTTTCCTTCTCAACCACATGGTTCCGGGTTCATTCTCACTGCGTGGCACCTTGGGCAAATATCTTCTACTGAAGCCTCAGGCTGACCAAAGCCTCATGAATGGATTTGTGAGATGGAAACTGAAAGAAGCCTGTCTCATTTATATGTGTGTGTTTGTCTACTACCATTGCTTGACAACTAGTGTTGATGTATTTATGCCCCTCTAACTTAGCAGTTCAGCAAAAGAGACTAATAGAATAAGTACCAAGTTTAAAAAAATAAAGCATTAGGGTTGATTTGTTTGACTAAAATTCTTCAAGGCATTGCTGCAGCATGGCCACAGTCTAATGAGTGAAACAAGTAAAAGATAACTAACTACACACAAAACAATGCACTGAACAATCAAGTAGAGCAGTGGAACATTGTCTGCCAAAAGGTGAGACACAATGACTATAATAAGATTAGAACTTCTGATCATGTAGTTAGTCTAAAGCATGAGAAATACAATATTCATTTCTAAGGAAGAACAGGACCCACAGTTATTTTTTATTTTTTTTAATGTACCTATAATTGAGGTGGAAGTAACAGAAGCAGTTGTCAATCCCTGGACTGTTGCTGACATGTTCAATAAACCCACTAGTCTCTAGCTGAAAACACTGAGATTCAATGAAACCTATGAACCTTTTATAGATGACATTTTGAAAACACAATACAATGGATTAGTGAGAGAGATAAGCAGCAGATCAAGATAAAAGAATGGTTATAGTTGTAAACTATTGATTTAAAGAGCAAATGTTCAAAATTGTAGGTCCATCAGGGATGTTGAAAGCATCAAGCTATATTGCTGGTGTGTTAATTATCTACTTAGTTAATCGGGTTATGCAGAAAGTTGTCCCAAAATGAAAGGTGGAGTAGGGCCATTATCTTTACTCTTGACAGGGGAATTCTAAAGACAATGAGTTCGAATTAATAGCTCTCAGGAAAATAGTAACTAAAGGGAACTTCATCGGCAGTTACAATGATGAGAATTTCCAGTTGATCTGATCAACTGAACAGCATGCTCATGAGATTAACATGCAAGTGACAGGTCACTCTACAGGCATGTGTACTTTTAACCCATATATGCCCATAAAAAAATTTCACTATATTTAAATTAAACATTATGGTAAGCTTTAACAATCTGGAAGATAAGGGCAGTATGCAGCTGTTAGTTTTGGGTGTCGACTACCTACAGAACATTTCTTATGCTCAGTCAGATGCTTCCCGGTGAGTTCATATCCAAACAAGCAGGAGGAGGTTTTATGTTGCAAAAATGCAACCAGGGGTATATATGGGTTAATATAGCTTTCAGGGAGATTCAGCATGACAGAAGAATGCAACAAGGCTGGCCTTTTGAATTACAGATACTACTCATTTTTGTCAGCTGCATGAACTGGATCAATGTGAAATAAAGTGTCTTGCTTGAAGACACAACACACCACAAGGAATCAAACTCGTGACCTGACAATCATTAACTAAATACCCTAACCCCTGAGCTACACACCTTCAGACTGGCTTAAGTGGATAGGATAGGGTTTAAATTTTCTCAGGATATAATTCTAGTGAGTCAGTGAGAAGAGAATTTTTAATTTTTTTAATTTTTGATAAGAGTAAATGACTATCTTGTATTTGATGACCTGAGTCCCATCTTCCTGCATTTTGGTGAATGGTGAGCAAATTTTGTAGTTTGAGAAAGCAATTAAGGTCAGGAGTAGCAATGGTTTCAGTCAAGAGATTACACTCTGTAAAGTGGTCGGTTAACAAGTGGGGACATTCTAGGTCAAGAGGACCTTGTAGTTTTATCAAGGACATGGCAGCATTCCCCAACACTGGTGCCATACAAATATGTACATTCTGTAAAGTAATTGGTGTAAAGAAGGGTCTCTAACCATGCCAAACTCAACCCTTTAGCATTCAGATTAATCTGTCATATGCAATGTTTCTTTATTCACATTGTTTTGAATTACTTATGCATTATCTCATTGCTTTGAAGTTTTGATGATGTCACTGTTTATGACATTGCAGGGTAGGTGTCAAAGGTCAGATCTGGCTAGTTCAAACATAACCAGGTAGAATATTTGTGCTGGATATAGCCTGCCAACCAATGCCAGTAGGGAAAGATGATATAAAAAAGAAAATGATAAATATGAGTTTAGCAGATAAGTAAAATTATGCTAGGACCTCTCTTTATTCTATGTGGAATTTATTCCATAAAATGAACTAAACCTCACAATGCTCCTATTTATTATTTATGACCATCTTCTCTTTAATTCCTTGTCAGATTATTCTCAAGTTCAAGACAGTTTTCTTACAAATCTTTACACGCAAACACATGTAATGACATGCTCATTGTATAATCTATCAAAGAGCTACAGAAAATACTAACAAAATGGAAGAGTGACCTGGCACCAAATGAATATTTAATAAATATGGTAAAGACTACAGTATTAGTTAATATAAGATAGTAGAGAATCTGTTGCAGTATGAAATATGATGGCCTTAAAACAAATGAGGATTCAATATACTTTTACTCAGTGCTAGAAATGGGTATACAAGGCATGCAGTCACAGGGAAACAGAACACCAGATGCAATAGTGTAAAGGGAAGCAGAGATAGTAATGAAATATAAACCATACACTAGAGGTAGATGGCTTGCTGGAGGTTTTGGATAAGCTCTGTGACAAACTCAATATAATTAACATAGGAATAAGAGTAGTAAAAGTGTAGCAGCTAGGTGAGAACAAGATGAACACTACGTAACCCTGTAAACAGGATAATCAGGATATGTATGAATATCTGAAGGTTTCCTGACAAATAAAAATTAGATGCCCCTTGTATTCATTTGGGTTGGGTTCCAGTATTTGATTAGTGCTGTAGCTATGGCTTTTACATATTTGTTATGGATCATGCTCTTTTTTTTTCATGATTTAATAATTGCACATGCACTCACCATTCATCAGGAGAAATTTCGCAGCTAGACTGAAAAAAGCTGAATGAAAAGATAGAGATTTTTTTTCCATTGGCTCTTCATTCACTTTACTTCAGTTTTTGCATGCCGGCATGGGTTAGACTAATATATATTACTGAGGCATTGTTTTACAGCTGGATGCCCTTCCTGTCACTAACCCTTACATGTTTTTCAAGTAAGGGATCTATTCCACATGTCATCAAAAGTGCAAAGCAAGCAAAAGTGACAACAGCAACAACACTACTTGTAACTCATGGCTTTTGTAGAGTGAAAATGTAAACACACACACACACACACTGTTTGATGGGCTTCTTTTGGTTTCTATCCCCTAAATTCATTCACAAGACTTTGGTCACCCTGGGGTTTATAGTAGAGTTATAGTAAAAGGCATTTCTCTGATGTGCCATACAGTAAGGCTGCACCTGAAATCATGTGATTGGAAAGCAAATTTCTTCACCCCAAAGCCATGCTGTTGGCACAACAATTCTAATGAGCTAAATGAAAACAACGGCAACAACAATATATTTAAGCTACACTTAGTCATTGCTTTCTTTCCCTAATCTATTCTGTAAGGAAGTAATTTGAAAGGAGAGCAATAAAGTACACGCTACTTGAGTACACTTAAATTCTTGTCTAACATTAATTAAACTCCCGCAAATAAAAGAATACTGCAAATAAACCATTCTTTGGCAGTTAGGCAAGCAGAAAGTACACAAGTCCAGGCTTGATCTTATCAAATGTACAAATTAGACTGATAAAACTCTGCATCATGGAAGAGGAAATATGGCAGATGAGAGAGAAAGAAAATAGCAGTTTGTAAGTGTGTGTGTGTGTGTGAGTGAGGAGAGGGTTGTAGATGGAAGGAGTGAGTGTATGAGGGTGGATATTTGGGTGAGAGTGTCTGTCTGTGTGTGTGTGTGTGTGTGTGTGTGTGTGAAAGTGTATATATGTGCTTGCATGTAATTGTTTGTGTGCATGCAAGTTTGTGTGGGGTATTTGAGTGTGAAAGAGAGAGTGCATGTGTGCTTGCATGCATGTGTGCATGTGTGTGTGTGCGTGTGTGTGCATGAGTGAGTTTTCCACTGTGAAGATTTTTATATTAAATACAAAACTTAGTAATCATATTAATATGGTTTCCTTTTGCAAAAGTTACGAAAAAAAAAAAATGGGAGTTTTTTTGTATTACAGAATTGGAATTTTCTATTCTAGAAAAGAAGGGAAGTAAAAAACATTCTGTGAAATACGATTTGCAAACAATCAATTCCTTTGTTTTTTGGTAATTGTAGCTTCATTTTTATTTGTCTGTTTTCCCCTCTACTTAGAAAAATTGCATCATAGAATCTGATAAATATGGATATTAGCATGTATGTTGTTTAACGTAATACTCTAAAGATGGGTATTGAATTTTTTGTTTCCTTAGACTCTGACAGGTAAGCAGATTAAAAAATAAAAATTGAATTAAAAAACAAAAATATCATGGTTGTGTGGTAAGAAGCTTGCTTCTCAAACACCTGGTTCCAGGTTCAGTCCCTCTGCGTGGCACATTGGGCAAGTGTTTTCTATAGCTTTGAGCCAACCAAAGCCTTGTGAGTGGATCTGATAGACAGAAACTGAAAGAAACCCATCGTGTGTGTGTGTGCACTAAGACGTTAGCTTCTCGACTTAGATGTTGATCATGACTTCTTACAGACCTGACACTTTTTTTTTTCCCCTCAATTGATAGAAGAGACAGGATTTGAACTCAGAATGAAGAGTGGAGACAGATACTACAAGGCACCTTATCCAATGCTCTAACAGTTATATCAAGTCACTGCACTTGACTCATACTTTACTTACTAATCAACTCCATCTCCAACAAAAGGATTAAAAGGGGCTATAACCGCCTTTTCTTTTTTTGCAGTGTCTTGAAAACTTGTGAAAAAAAGAGGAAAAACTAATCCACAACTCAAAAAAGAAAACTTAGTCCAAACACAATACTTACAGCAGAGTAAAAGTAAAGATCCCCTTCAGTCATGAATGATCATGGGATTGCATCAAGAAAGCTCCCTTCCAAGGCACAAGTCTGGGAAGGTTGTTTATGGAAGACCAGCAGCCCCCTCTCCACACCACTGTTGTTATCCAAGAGAAAGGTAAAGACCAATACAGCTTGGCACCAGTGATGTCACAACTCTTTTCTACAGCTGAGTAAACTGCAGCAATGTGGAATAAAGTGTCTTGCTCAAAACACAACCCAGTCCAGGAATCGAACTCACTACCTCATGTTTATGAACCCAACACTCTAACCACTGTGCCTTCACTTGCAGCAGAGTAGACTCTGTTAAAAACAGTCTCTGAGGGACTGGAATTGGTTTTAAATTGGTCAACTGTACAATAAGCTTCCATATAATTTTTGTCTAATGAATTCCATTGACATGGTTTCACTTGATAAGAGAAGAGAAGAGATTTTGATAAAAGACTCTCTTCACCAAACGTCCACACACGGCGGAATTGAAACTGGAACTATGTCGTGATTGTGAAGCAAATTACTTAACCACAGAGATATGTTGTGCCAATATCTGATCATTAAAACTATCCACCATAACAAATCTGAAGAGCTACTTTGCTGTGTAGACATTTCTTTAATCTTGTGTTGCATCTATGGTGACTTGTCCTCAAAGTTACAATTCAGCATTACATCATCACTAGACAAAGCAGCCATCAGCCGTTCACTTACAAGAAGCTCAAGTACTAATATCCTTTCAGATACTCATGTTTCAGCTGATTATACACACACATGCAAACACATAAATACCGACAACACCAACATTACTACAAAGTAAGATGAAACTTTGGTTCACCATTCACATCTTAGTCTATCGACAATAGCTTGTTATTCTTAATTACAAGGATGTGCATAAGTATAAATATACGTGTATGTATGAGTTCATGTTTGTGTGTGTGTGCGTGCACAAAGACAGACGCATAAATAGCTGGATTAACTTCTCCATTAAATTTCCTGTTTGTAAAATGGACTAATTTCTGGGATTTCAACAATTATATTTGTCTTAAGGACATGTGTATGCATAGGTATGCATGTCTATGTGTATGTAAGGCTTGTGTACTTTTTGTATGCATTTGTGTGTGTGTGTGTGTGTGTGTGTGTGTGTGTGTGTTTATGAGTGTTTGAAACCATATCTACATGTATACATATGTGTGTTTGTATATGTGTAAGTATGTGTATATAATAGATACACACATACAGGCATGGTTGTGTGGTGAGAAATTTGCTTCCCAACCACATGGTTCTGAGTTTAGTCCCACTGCATGGCACCTTGGGCAAATATCTTGTACTGTAGTGCTGGGCTGACCAAAGCCTTCTGAAAGGCTTTGGTAGATGAAAATGAAAAGCCCATCGTGTGTGTGTGTGCATGTGTATATGTGTTTGCGTGTATGTGTGTGTGTGTGCGTGTGTGTGACGGGGAGGGGGTGATTGATTATGTCTCCTTGTTTTGACATTGCATGGTAATAATAAATGAGTGTCACTGTCATATAAGCAGTGTCATTCATTTCCGATATTCCGCAAGAACATATCTGGCCATAGAGAAACATCACCTCACTTGGAAACAGGTGAAGGTTGTTGACAGGAAAGGGCAGATTGTATGTCGGTGTGCACATGAAGTGCTATTGTTGCATGGTAGGGAAACATGTGTATTGTATGTGGAGAATGCATGAAGTTTAGCAAGAAAGCAGACAAGAGTGATCTGCTGGATGTGTAAATGTTTGTGTGCATAACTGATGAAGCAAAAGTGAGTTAAGAGAGGAGAAAAACTAGGTAAAAAAGAAATCAGTTGTGACATGCAAGAAAGATGCTGAACCAATATTTTAGTGTGCATAAATGATGGAGCATAAATGAACCGAGAGAGAGAGAGAGAGAGAGAGAGAGAGAAAAGGTGGGTAAAAGAGAGGCTATTGCACTGATGCAGACACCTACTGTATGTGGAGGATGACAGTTGAATAAACAAGTGCGAAGCAATTCAACTGGAATGAACCTGCAGAAGAGAAAAAAATCAAGGAAGTGGTGAAAGTCACTTCATGAAGGAGATGGCAAAGCCTAAGTGATGAGCCATTGTGATAGAGAAGGCACATTGAATGTGTACAAACTTGAAGAAAAACTAACATAAAAATGATGATGATGGTGGTGATGTCAGCAGCACAGCTACTGTGCCACCTAGGACAGCCTTCGAGTTTGCCCCACCATCATCCCTGGGCTCCCATTACGCTTAAAGAACTTAGGTTGAGTCTGATGGTATTAGATGGAGCAAAGATACCGTCTATAGGTAAAAATCATAAACATACCACTCCTCATTTTCCATCTACTTCCTAAAATCAATAGATTTAATAACCTCTTGGTTGATTGGTCGATAACTAATGATGACAAGTTACCTACCTGTCGTGCAACAGACCACATACAACAAGACTCAAAAGTGCTGCCCCCCCCATGAAAGTGACACCTGAAGCAGCCCAACCCTTTGCCTGCCCCTACCCATGCTACTGGATGATATATGTATTCTATGTAATCTTTTAATCATTTCTCTTTGATTGAAGAGTCTTCTTCCAACACACACGCAAAGAGCTAGTTTGAAAATAGTGTTAAATAATCTAGAAAATTTTAATTATTGTTTCAATAAATTTATCTCACAAATTTAGTCATGAAATTTCAATTTAGAAAGAACATCCCCATTGTTAGTCCTCAAATATCATTCACTTTATCAACCAAACTACTGGATGTTGTTATACACCACTAGTTACAATGCACTTCCTCACATTGTTGTAGCTTTCACACGATGCCACCCTGCTGGCTAAACACAAGTTTTATCAATTTAAATTTACTTATAAAAATACAAATCTAATGACAAAACATGTTGTCAATAAACATGATTGGTTTACTATAATTGATCCATCATAACTGTTGACTAACAACCAATGCATTGTGACTGCTGACCTAAGAGTCGTAACTGGAAAACTTAAACAAAAAGTAATTTGCTTTAATGTTATAGTTCAACATCAACCTTTGCCCTGGTACAAACATTGTATGTATAAAATTATTCTGCATCTCTTGGATACTGAACCCCCATCCAAATACTTCATAGTTACACCTAAGAGCATTTCTGAAAGTTGGTAATTAGGCTGTAATTGATGGCATTAGACGGAGTAGATAAACCATTTTTAGGTAAAAATCACAAACATCATTTTCCATTTGCTTCCTAAAATCAATAGATTTAATTACCCCTTGATTGATTGATTAATTGACTGATTGATAACTAATTATGACAAGCTGCCTACTTGGTTAGTTTGCTTCTACTAAACAGATTTCTGGAGATAAAGGTTCAAACCATAAACACCAGAGATATCACAGTTGCACTGTTCATTCTATACAGCATGTGTGTGTGCGTGTGCATGTGAACACATCTTTTGCAACCAGTGCACAAAAGAAATTAGCGAGCACACAAAGTTAATGTGTGCACAATAGGTTAATTACTTAAAATAACATACTAATTAATAATTATAATTATTCTATATTCTCATACTTTTGTTACAAGACAACAATAAGCTGATGCAACCAAAGATTTGTCAACATTGTTAAAACCTTAAACCTTTTACTATATAAAGCAGATATATTCATTCAAAATTTAATTACCTTTAACTGTGGAAAGCAATTTTACCTGTCTACCTTTTGTTGAGGAATATCATATTTGAAACGATTTTCCATAGAAATATGTCAAGTTTATTGAGGCAAAATGATTTGCAGAAAATACCAATTCTACTTTTTTTGTTACATATTTAACAGCATTAACCATGAATAACCATGAAATTTAATTTCACAGAACAAGGGTTAAAAATAACATAACACAGTTGTCGATATCACTCTCAAATTCAATTTCCCACATTCTCCATCTTTAGGGTGTCAACACAGCAATGTGTCACTTCGCTATAAAACGCCACAGGGTGCACAGGAATCAATTTTGATTAAGAATGCAATAAAACCCTTCTAGCATATTTTTGAGTCATGATTTAACCTGCTAGAAACAACAGCAAAATCTCTTTCATATCACATAATATTGTCTTTAAGGGAGTACAGACGCACAGGATAATGCAGTCTTAGTTGCAGTAAGTCTGAAGAAAATAAGAGAATCAAAGCTAGAATGGCTTCGATAATTTATCTGTTTGTTGACATAGAACTAACCAACAAACAAACAAACTGCCACATGCTTTGAAAAACATTCAACCTTCAGATGACATAATTCACAGCATAAATCAAAGCTATTTGTATTGGTCACACTTGTTAATGGTTATCCAACATATTCAATACTAACCATTTTCTCTTTCAACTGTGAATTCTTAAAAGCCTGTACATCCCGATTCTTGATGCACCATTTGGTTTGCAAACAAGAGATGCAAAAGGTTAATTGGAGTGGAATGAAATGATAGGGTGCCACTGTTTGGACATTTAGGATTTGGCATGGTTGACTGGACATTCAGCCAGTTTTGGAAATAACACTTTTTGATGCTGGGGGAAAACACATGCACAGAACCATGTGTATACTTGAATGCACTTGCAAACACGTACAAAAATAGACACATACAGATAGATAGATGGAGAGAGAGAGAGAGAGAGAGAGAGAGAGAGAGAGAGAGAGAGAAAGAGAGAGAGAGAGAGAGTGGAAAGGGAGATTACTATTTGTTAATTGAATATGAGTGACAAACTTTCATTCTCTTCGTACACAGAGAAATATGCACACACATAAAGAGAGAGATAGAGAGAGGGAGAGAGAGAGAGGTGAGATAAAGAGAGGAGGTGAGAGAGAGAGGAGGTGAGAGAGAGAGGAGGTGAGAGAGAGAGAGGAGGTGAGAGAGAGAGAGGAGGTGAGAGAGAGAGAGGAGGTGAGAGAGAGAGAGGAGGTGAGAGAGAGAGAGGAGGTGAGAGAGAGAGAGGAGGTGAGAGAGAGGAGGTGAGAGAGAGAGAGGAGGTGAGAGAGAGAGAGGAGGTGAGAGAGAGAGAGGAGGTGAGAGAGAGAGAGGAGGTGAGAGAGAGAGAGGAGGTGAGAGAGAGAGAGGAGGTGAGAGAGAGAGAGGAGGTGAGAGAGAGAGAGGAGGTGAGAGTGAATAGGTGAAAGAACAAGAGAAACATTAAAGAGAAATTTATATCTGTTTTTTTTTAGGTATAAACCCAAAAGCTTTCCTTAGCTTATTAATCATCACATCAAACAACATCATCGTCATAAACTCCAGCTAAGGAGTCTCTACATGGTCACTTGACTGACTAGAATCAATAGCTAAATCTTCCCCAAATCACACTACTACCTTAAAAGGAAAGAAAATATTTTATAATATGAATGTGCGCACACAATGTCTGAATATAAGATGTGATGGTCAAAGTTGGATTGTGTTATAGATCTGATCAGTGTTGAACTGGGGTTACACAACAATGTCCTATTCCCCATGACCAACAAAGACTGCACTCAACACCAATCATAGCCTCACAGTTACATACTTTAGCTAAGGCTGAATCTTAGATTATCTAAAAGCTTAATAAACTCCGAAACCTCATTCAGCTTTTATTGTAAATAAATCTGGAAGAAAAAAAAAATTCCTCGTTAATCTCATTATGTGTTATAACTGACCTCAATAATTGACGAAATCCACAGCTAATCATTACCGTTATTACATGGAGCAAAAGGTCTTTAATTGGTGGCACCAATCACACATAGAGAAGTACATGCAACAGCTGAGAAAAACAGAAGATTAGAACCAATATGGATAACAGTGGGCAATAATTCAACTATAGATATAACCAGTGAGAAGCCATCATGCAGAAGATAAAAAAATCAAAAAAATCCGTAGTTGAAACAACAACAAACAATAACACTAAAACAATTATAACAACTGCAACAACAGTAACGACAGCTACAAACAACAATAATTACGATAATTACAGTAGAGCAACCGAGTACTATAGCAAGCTATAAGCTGTCAAGTACTTACAAGGTTTATTGAGTTTTCAAACAGTGAAAATCCATAAGAGGATTTGGGGTGAACTTATCGAAAGCTTGTTTCATTTCAGAAGCATTGTTTTAGTTTTCTCTGAAAACATTACACAAACCTATGTTTGATATGGAAACATTTTTAGAGGCTACAACTAGATTGCAACTGTTTAACTGTCAATGGATAAGATTACAGTATTGTGCAGCTTGTGAACAACAGCTTCGCTCTCTCTTTCTCTCTCGCTCTCTCTCAGTTATTATTACTACACTTACATGAGGGATTTTGAACAGCCTTGATATATTAAAATAAAAACAACAAACAAACTATGAAATTTCTTTTGCTTGTTCTATTTCTATCACTGGACTGCAGCCATACTGAGGTATGGCTGGTGAACAAATCGACCCTAGTATTTATTCTATCAATCTCATTTTGCCAAACTGAACTGCTAAGTTACAGGGACATAAACAAACCATCACCAGTTGTCAAGCAATGGTGGGGGACAAACATGAATACATACCCACACATGCATGTGTGTGTGTATGTGTAAGCTACTGTGTGTGTACATCATCATCATTTAGAGGAGGATGTTAAATGAGGATGATGATGATGATAGTCACACACTATGAGTTTCCACGTACATATATATTTAGAAGGTTGCTTGGTGAACTGGCAGAACTAGTAGCACATCAGACAAAAATGGTTAACCACATTCCTCCCAGCTTCATGTTCTGAGCTCAAATCTCACCAAGGTTAGCTTTGCCTTTCACCCTTCTGAAATCGATAAATAAAGATAAGTAGCAGTCGAGTACTGGGGACCAATGTAATCAACTAGCACCACTGCCCTCAAAATTGCTGCTGTTGAGCCAAGATTTGGCAAGATTATTATTATTATTTTCAGTATCTGGAGGCAAGCTGCGGGCAAAATGCTTCACAGCATTTCATCCATCTCAACTTTCTGAGTTTAAATACCACCAAGGTCAACTTTGCCTGTTGTCTTTTAGGGGTCGATAAAATAAGTACTAGTTGGGCACTGGGGCCAATGTAATCCACTTGTGTCCTCTCCCAAAACTGCTGGCCTTGTGCCAAAATTTGAAAGCATTAAGCAATAGTGGCATGGTGACATGGTAGAATCATTAAGAGCATCAAAAATGCTCTGCAGCATTTTTCTGGACCTTTACAGTCTAAGTTCAAATTTCAAGGTCAACTTTGCCTTTCATCTTTTTGAAGTTGATAAAATAGAGTACCAGTTATGTACTGGAGTCAACTGTATTATCTTACCCTTCCCTCAATATTGTTGGCCTTGTGCCTAAATCAGAAATCATTACTACAACTACTACTACTATACAGCTAGTATTTTGCATATTGGTCAATAAAACCTTACTTTTTTTAAGACGGTGGAGTGTAAGTGAAGAGAATTTGGCTGCTATTTTTTGCAAGTCAAGCAACCACATAGAAGCACACTCACTGGTTCATGTGACCACAAAGAGACACCATCTAGATGTATATTAATAGTAGAATATATACACTGTAAAAAATGAAGTTAATGGTCCATAGGAAAACATTTTAACAACTCATCTCAGAAATAGAAACATTCAATCAATAACTGCATATGTTTAATAATTAGTAACAATTATTACATTAATAATTAGCAATAAATTAAACCCATTCTAGGACAGTAGTTAATGAAAGTAACAGGCTGTCAAACTACCAACCAAAAATTAGTACTTCATATGTTAATAGCATTGCAGTGTCAGTGGCTAAGACGGTTTTTCACTTCCAAATTGCTCAGTTTGCTCAGCTGTAAACAGGTGCCACTAGACGGTAAAGTTTCATCATAGAAAGTTAATGTGTACAAATAGCATAGCTGACAAATACTTTTAACAGCTTGTTGAAATTCTAGCATGTGTATAGCGCAGAGAGGAATAGATTATGTCAGGCTGACTTGTCCCACATATATATTCTATATACACCAACCATAGTGTAGTTTCACTGGTGCCTCTATGATCTAGAGAATTATGGAATTCACTGATATTTACATACATCATGTTATATTGATGTAGGTACCAGTGATGCTTTAAAATGGAAAGAGTCAGCAAAGGACTGTAAGAAGTGGAGATCAGCTGTTCGTAGAGAAGCCAATGGTGATGAAGATACAGCAATCAGCATACTGAGGAGGCAGACGAAGGTGTATGTGCACAACACCGGTAAGCAATTCCACCTAAACGTTGCTTAACTGCAGGTATTATCAAAAAACCACGTCAAGCATAAGGTCTTGTTCAGGGAAGAAGTTAAGTGAAGAAGTCAGATGTAAGAAATGAAGATGTTATTGCCACAAGACTATCAAACAATGATGGGAAAGGCCATACATACATAGCTCAGGTACACAAAAGTGATAAATGGGTTTACTTGAGAGAAATCCCTCCTTCTTCATGTTTTTAACAACAGCTTCAAACATCTGGTGGTACTTCCAACTGAGCAGATACATGGTATGCAACTAATTAAGTGAACAATTAGGAGTGATCCACAAATCTATTGTTTTTAAGTTATACATTTATATTTATATAAGGGGCATTACTACAGAATAATGCCACACAACAGACTTCCCAAATAGGCACAGTTGTGTGGCATTATTCTGTAGTAATGCCCTTATATAAATATAAACGAATAATTATTTTCTTGGGAATAGAAATTTCCCTTATGAATTTTTTTACACACTGGCTTCCTGATAAAATTCTTGTAAAAGATTTTTGTCCCTTTTTTGGAGTTTTTAAGTTATACCATAGTTCAGCCTATCTAAAGATCACACTCACACTGTAACATGCAGGGCCACATGATAAGACTGAAAGGTTAGTTGTAAGGAGTGTTCTTCGCTGTCCAGTTTATTTCTGCAGAGGAGTTGCTGTTATTGTTTAACACCAGGTCAGCCTTGTCTGAACAGCGATATCACCAAGACAGGCCAACCACATCCTTATAAATGAATTTAGTAGACAGAAACCAAAAGGAGATTGATGCTTATGCATATTGTAAGTGGATTTATTCATGGCCACCATTGTTTCAGCAAAAACTAATTTTGGTGTCACCTGATAAGGTTAACTGGGCATATTAAACCCATTTACAAAATATTCTACATTCTGCATCAAAGTCTTTCATGATTGTGAACAAACAAGATTTTCAGATCGAAATTTTCTATATAAATACCTGGAAAATATGGCTACTGCTGCACTAAGTTCTTCAATTATGTAACCTGGTGATTTCAAAACTGACAAAGAATTTAGGGGTACTAAGTTGCCAGCTATATCAACTAGGTTAAACATATGGTCTCACCTTGATTAATAACAATACAGAAATAAAGTTTTACCTTTGTTGTGTAATTGTATGTATATTTCAACAAACACAAGTATAGGTTTTCATATGATTGTATATGTGTATGTGCATTCCTGTGTGTGTGAGCATTCACACCTGTGCGTACATAGGCATACCTGCCCACAATGGCTTGAGTATGTGTGTGTGTGTGTATTTGTATGTATGTACAGGTATGTAAAAAGTAAAGACCCTCTTCAGTCACGAATGACCATGGGATTGCACCTAGAAGGTTACCCTCTGAGGACCAAGTCCGGGCAAGGTTGTTTATGGAAGACCAGCAGTCAGCCATGCATACCAGCTTCCCTTCTCCACACCACTGATGCTATCCAGGGAAAGGCCGATACAGCTTGGCACCAGTGACATCACGACTCATTTCTACAGCTGAGTGAACTAGAGCAACATGAAATAAAGTGTCTTGCTCAAGAACACAACACACACAGCCCAGTCCAGGAATTGAACTCACAACCTCACAATCGAAAGTTTGATGCTCTAAGCACCGAGCCATGCACCTTCACACAGGTATGTATATACGTGTGTATTACTATAGCTGCCGAGTCCCT
Source organism: Octopus bimaculoides (assembly GCF_046866305.1). Lineage (NCBI taxonomy): Eukaryota > Metazoa > Mollusca > Cephalopoda > Octopoda > Octopodidae > Octopus > Octopus bimaculoides. Next base: position 59,080,060 of record NC_142939.1, on the reverse strand, counting down.
GGGTACCACTGTTGGCAATGCCCCACTGGAATGCATTAATTATTTTTTAGTCTGTGTATAAATAACATCATTCTTTGTAGAAGAATGTTCAAAATCTTTTCTGCATAAGCAGACTAAAGGAAGAAGAATCACAAACTGTCTAGAGATCATCCTTCCTTAATCTATGCTACATACACACACGCATGAATGCACAAGCACATGCACACACAACCTCTCATCTTTTATTGCAAATGCTGGTCACCTTTCTGATGGACAGATACATAAATTAAAATTGCACAATTTTATTTTCATATGATATATGGTGATAACATACCTGGGAATAGTTGGAGATCACACCTGTTAAAAGAGAAGAAAAGAAAATATATATATATATATATATATATATATATATATATATATATATAGATATAGAAATAATGTGTATGTTATATTCTGGGTAAATTTCCGATACACTATAATCAAATTAGAATATGATTTAATAATGTTAGAAAAAAAATCCATAGATTCTGCAGCATGACACCTTAGGCAAGTATCTTCTACTGTAGACTCAATGAAATTTTGTAGATGGAGACATACAGAAGCCAATTGCATACATGTGAATGTGTGCATATGAACACACACACACACACACATGAAGGATTGCTGATAAATTAGTGTCAAAACAAAAATAACTTGCATCCCTACATGTCAAGGTGGACTTAACCATTCATTAAAATAAACACTAGCCTAAATAGTGAAGTCAATATGATCAACTAAAAAGAAAAGATAAAAAAAAGAAAATCCTTTGGGATGGTGCCACAAGAAGGAAGTAGTTCAGAAAGTGGAACCAATGAAAGTAGTGGTTAGCAATGCAATGTTGAATAATGATTGATGATTACATCAATTCATTGTATCACTGTAAGTTGTGATGGAATGATGAGTGATGCCACTGAACAAACGAAATCACATGCATATTATACACATACATAGTTATATACACATTGAAGAGCCTCCACTAATCCTTACAGTGAAAAATCAATAAGCCCTATGAAGGCAATTACTACCTAAATTTAACGGTAATTTGTTTTTTTATTTAATACATATAAGTGAGCTACAGTAATGGCTAGATACAAATAGTATAAGTATTAACATTTGTTTATTAGAAAGGGCGTGGGTGATGGAATTATTTTAAACCTTTTAGGAATCATTTCATTGGTTTGGTGATAAACAGCTATTTCTGTAACATTACACAAGTGAGAGACATCACCTCCTGGATAAGGTGCTTGTCTATTGCAAATTGTTTTCCGTAGGCTATATATTTTTAATCTAAATACCGACCTCAAGTACAAATAAGTTCCAAACTTGGAGATACAATGGAAAGACAGTGGTATGATGTTAAGTGCCACTACAGGAATCAGCTGCCTGATGCCATGTTAGTTTGACCCTCTTTGTTTCTGCAAAGGGAGGAGGTTTAGTTGCTTATGTTAGGAAAGAAATAAAACCTGCTTATAGGGGAAAAAGGGATCTAATCAAAAGAATTATCTGGATTTTTTGTTGGGTTTTTTTTTTTTCCTTTTTAAAACTGGGTACTTATTTTGTTGTCCATTTTTGCAAAACTGCTGAGTTCTGGGGACATAAACAAACCAACACTAGCTGTCAAGCAGTGATGGGAACAAACACACATAGAGATATATCCCCCACGCACACACACACATATGCACACAGATATAAACACATACACAGACATGTACACATACACATATTTTTTTTTTATACACATACACACGCACATTCACAAACTGCAGGTTCTTTCAGTTTCCATCTACCATATCCACTCACAAGGCTTTGATTTAACCCAGGGCTATAGTAGAAGACACACAAGGTGCCATGCAGAGGGACTGAACGCAGAACCATACGGTTGAAAATCAAAACTTCTTACCACATAGCCATGCTATACCAAATTAGTTGCTAAAAATGTTGCAAAAATAAATTGTAATCAATTCTGAAGACAGAATGAAAAGGAGCTGAGAATGACGTGATTAAATCTAAAGTGAGAAACTCAAAAATAACAACAGATAAAATACAAATTAGCATGCAGCCATTATTTGTACCTATCCAACTCATTTTACAGAAAGAAAGAGAAAATAAATGGTAAAAATTCAAATTATGAAGACAGGAATGAATTTTCGATAATCAACATTTATCATTCGAGTTATTTCCAATATAACAGTAATTGCTTCAGTTTCAAGAATACTGCGCGTGATTCCTTCTGAGGTTGTTTCAAAACTTAAAAGCTAATGGATCGTTAGCAGGTGAAATGTTAAGTGAACTCTGCTGCAAGCAGTGAATGTTTAACTGTTGGTGTTTTGGACAGACAGGCAAAAACCAAAATGATAGAAACTTGAAGATGTGCCCATATTTTGATAACTGAAAAACTGACAGCTAGAAAAAGAGAGAGAAATTACCAGAAATTGCTAACTGATAAGATGAAAGAAGGCAAAGAGAAATGAAACAGAAGATATGGGGAGGTCTTCAAGATAAAAGTGTTATGGTTGCTCACTTTGCATGTGTAATGCTAGCAAGTTTTCCATAAATCAAAATCTAATCTATTTGTTTTAATTTGACTATCAGCTCCAAGAAAATCTTGTGCCAACTTCGTATTTCACATTTAATCTATTCATTTGGTGAAATAATGGACAAACTAAAGAGTATTTAAATGACTGAATTCATACAAATAACTTTGCAGGAAATTTAGTCAGTCACTGAATATTCATAATAATTATTATTATTATTATTATTACCTCTGCCTTAGCGAAAGCGGAAGTATTGTTTTCAGTTGTGTTTGTTTGTTTGTTTGTCCATGGGCAAGATCTCTGAAGAACCACTGGATGGATTCGGATGAAACTTTCAGGGATGTGTGGCCTCGTGACTGGCATGAACTGATTAAGTGCATTGTGGGTACAGCTCACCATCACCGGGTACTAGATAACCTCTTGCACTAACAGCGACTGTTACTTTAGTGGGAATAACAATTCACTATACAAACATAAAGGTCTCAGATTTACAGAGAAATAATGGAAATTAAAGTTGTCAGCCTCTGAAACCGTTTTTTTTTTTTTTTCTTTCCAAAGGAATCGTTGGCATTAATGAGTAAAGACTATGATCAAAGAACTGACCCCCAATTACAACACAGGGACACTAAGAGCTGGCCTTTGTTCTACAGGCATTTACCAAAAACTGATCATTTAGGCTAATTAGGCATTTTGTATGCAGATGAGATTTAGAGATGTCAATATCAATAAATTTAGTTTCCGACAACAAGAAAGATATTCACCATATTAATGAGACGGTTTCAAATGAAGATACATGATAGGGTGTGTCATTGATATTTAAGCTAAATATTTATCATTGCAACAGATTGATATTTATCAAATTACATTCAATTTAAAGTTTATTTTCCAGTTCCAGACTATAAGATTGTGCAGGTAAAAGAAAAACACACACAAACGTAGTAAAAAATAAATAAAAGCAAGTATTTGTGTATATACATAAATATATGCGTATACATGTATTAACACACATACATACAACATATATAGATGTAGGCGTGGTTACGACGTTAATAAGTTCCTTTTCCAATCACACGGTTTTGAGATCGAATTTTTGTTAATGAACATGACAAAAGGAAACTGAAAGAAACCCATTGTTTGTGCGCGTGTGTATGTGTATGTGTGCATGTCAGTATGGATGTGTATGTGCATGTGTGTAGGTGAGGTGTTTGTGTGTACACTTGTCTTAACATCTTGTGATGATTGCAAACAAGCATCATTGCCAAACAAGGCAATGTTTTCCATTTCTGGTCTTCCATGGTGAAATATATTACCTTACTTGGAAACACATGATGGTTAGCAACCATAGAAAAATCAGCTTCAACAAATCCTGTCCAACCCATGCAAGCTTGGAAAAGTGGACATTAAAATCATGAATAAAATGAAGACAATGATGAAGAATATCTGTTACAGAAATACAAAAGCAATCTTTTAGAAAAGTTTACATTTCATTTGTTTGACCTTGGTACAATTACGGTACTTATTGGGTTTGCAAAAGGAAAACAGCAAAATGGACTAGGGTAGCATTTGACCTAGTGCCACTGCCGCCACCATCATCAGTTAACATGAACTTATCCATGCTTGTATGGGTCAGATAGGATTTGTTGAAGCAGATTTTCTATGGCCGGATACCTGTCCTGTCACTAACCCTTACCTGTTTTCAATCAAGGTAATATTTCCCTCATGCCTCACATGCTTTGAATGATGGTGGTGCTTGTCTACAACTATGACAATGTTAAGACAAGGGTAAACACACAAACACACACATATGTATATATGTATTTATGCATGTATGTGAGGATGTATGTATATGACTGGATTTAGTAAATGGAGACAGGAAGAAGCCTCTCACAAGGCTTTAGTCGACCCTGGGCTATAATAGAAGACACTTGCTCAAGGCACCACGCAGTGGCGCTCAACCTGAGACAACATGGTTTCTCAACCACAGCACCGTGCCTGCACCTATTATAAATTTAGATTTTATGCTCAGCAATCTTATCCGCTTTCAATGTTCAGGTATTTGCTTTTAATATTAGCATTGGTATATTATTTATATTAGTATGATATCATTTATACTAGTGTTGGTAGGAAGCATTCATGAATTCAAACCAACGTTCAGCAGGGAAATTGTTTACGTCTTTTGATCTAAATAACTTTCTCTCACTCTTTTTGCACTTCCTCAGACAATGTGTAAGTAGGCAAAATATGTACGAATAAAACAAGATGAACTTGTACATACAAACAGATGAATTCATGAACCAAAATATGTTGGTAACTATATCATTGCTTCAATAAAAATATTCAGAGAATATCCAATCATATTATTGTATAAATACATTATATTCATACCACCACATGTAAACAGAGTTGATTCTTCATTTCATTTATTTCTTATGGTACTAAATTTTGGTACTGACCTATCAAAGACTGTCCCTTGTGTTATACAATCCAAAATCTGACTGTTTTAACAATTTAGCAATCAGGTTACTCTGTCAAGTGTAATACTTATTTATTCACATTGTTTTCAAGTTAATCATGCATTATCTTCATAGCTTTAAGATTTTGATGGACAATGTGATTGTTTATTTTTAGCATGACATTGTAGGGTAGGTGTGAGAGGTCAGATCTGGCTGGTTTAAATGCTAAAGGACGAAAGTGTTAATATTTAAAAACTTTCCAACATAATTTTATGGAAAAGTATATTTTATTAAATTCTTGCAAATTCTTGATTTTCAAAATTAATTCAAGCACACAGACATTCTATTTTATCAAGAAATATAGCAAGAGGAGAATTAAGTAACTTCTTTTTGCTGAATTTCAATACTTTGGTTTCACATTCTTGAAAAACGTTGACAGTAAGTTGCTAAATCTGCACAAAAAGAATTTTTTTCCCAAATACATTTTTTACTCCCAAATATAGATATATAATATCGACAGCAAGTCAATGACATCTGTACTAAAAGAGGGTTATCTTTTTTTTTTTTATGGATATTTTTATAGAATTTATTCAAGTAATTTTGCTGTAACCAAAATAATTTTCTATGAGGCCATTGAATAAGTTTAACGTTTCAAATTTAAAGTTACAAAACTAAATACAAAAATACATAGGTGCAAGCATGGCTGTGTAGTAAGAAGCTTGCTTCCCAACCACATGGATGTGGGTTCAGTCCCACTGTGTGGCACCTTGGACAAGTGTTTTTACTATAGCCTCGGGCTGACCCAAGCTTTGTGAGTGGATTTGGTAGACAGAAACTGAAAGAAGCCCATCATATGTTTGTGTAAGTATATATATCATCATCATCACCATCATCGTTTAACGTCTGCTTTCCATGCTAGCATAGGTTGGACGGTTTGACTGAGGACTGGTGAAACCAGATGGCTACACCAGGCTCCAATCTGATTTGGCAGAGTTTCTACAGCTGGATGTCCTTCCTAACGGCAACCACTCAGAGAGTGTAGTGGGTGCTTTTACGTGTCACCTGCGCGAAGGCCAGTCAGGCGGTACTGGCAACAGCCACGTTCAAAATGGTGTATTTTATGTGCTACCCGCACAAGAGCCAGTCCAGGGACACTGGCAACGATCTCGCTCGAAAATCCTTACACATGTCTCACACACACACACACACACACACACACACACACACACACACACACACACACACATATATATATACACACACACACACATATATTTATGTGTTTCGATGTTTGTTGTCTCCACCTCCACTGCTTGGCAACCGGTAAGAAGGAGACACTGCAGTAACTTATTGCTTTCTCCGAGTAAAATGATGAAGCTCAGTAATTCAAAACAAAGAAACACCTGTTAATGATACAATGTTCCGACTGCTCACACCAATGAATTAGTGCAACTGTACCTAACCTGTATACCTAAGTATAATGCACTCAATGAAGGAGCTTCTACATAGATAAAATTAAAAAGGACACACTGAATAATGCAGTCCTAGATACACCATTCTTGAAAATAAGCTGGAGTGGTCACATCTGGAGTGTCCTTGATTGTAAACCTAACTCAAACAGGGATGAGTTGATTGAACCATCTGACAACAAATGGATCATCTGATTAATATCAAATGGCATCAAATCAATATCAAATTTATAACCTAAATGCACCACTGAAGTGCTCCAGCTTCATGAAGTATATCTTGGGTAAAAAACATGCTGGGTAGGTCCCTTAACCCAAGAGGTGATGCCCCAGTATGGCCACATTCCAATGACTGAAACAAGTGATGTATATGCATGCACACACACATACACACACAAAATTATATAATGCACACATTATATGATAAAAAAGAATTATACATACATATATAGACACATGAATCAGAATTATATAATGTATACATTATATAATAAATATTAATATACATGCATATATATATATATATATATATGTGTGTGTGTGTGTGTGTGTGTGTGAGTGTCTGTTTATATGTGTATATATATCTATACCAATATAAACATATACCTACATGTACGTGTATATGCGTGTATAAGTATATATAAGAGTGTGTGTGTGTGTGTGTGTATGTATATATATATATATATATATATATATATACACATACACACGTATCTAAGTACATTTATACTAATCAGTGACTTCAAACTTCAAAAACAACCATTAAGTTGTGTTGTTTTTTTTAACTTCTATGCCCAATGTGTGTGTGTGTGATGCGTGCATGCTTGCGTGTGTGCGTGTGTGTGTGTGTGTGTTTTCAAGCTAACACAAAGGATTTTCTTTTTCAGAAATGACGAAATATTACAGCAATTTCACTTGAAGGATTCCAGCAAATTCTGAAATAGTAAAAGTCCTGTTTCCATTCCCCCCACTCACCATATCCCAATTACCCAAGTAAAAGAAAATATTACATATTAGACTAAACATTCTTTAACTTTAAAATGTAATAAATAAAATATAAAATAAAATTAAAAAAAAGTCTCGCAACAAACAACCTTTGCCTTTACTTTGCTCTCCCTATATTTTGCTTTTAATTTTTTTTTGTCTTACAAAGTCTTTTTGCTTCTTTTTTCATTTCTCTTTATCTCTATTTTCTCTCTCACTCTACTTATGATTAATTACAAAGATATAAATTTCGTCTCGAGCGATTCTAAGACATGCATTAAATTCATGAGGCATTTCTTTCATTTGCAGAGACAAACAAGCTTCTGCAACAACAACAAGAAAACAAAACAGACTGTGTGTGTGTGTGTGTGTCATTCAATTGTGGACATTTCCATCAGATGACTTTATTTCATCAACACACAGCCGAATAAAAATTAAATGATGCAAATAAATAAAACAGATCAGATGTAAAGTAAAAGAAAAAAATAGAAAAATGAAAAATTAAGTAGAAAAAGCTGAAAAAAAAAAGTTGGTGGTCGCAATAGCAGAAATATATTAAAAAAATTGCAAAATATATTACTACCTCTATACTTAAAACATATCTGATAGAATTTGTATCATTACCATTTTATTATTATCGTTATCATCATCACGAAGGTGACAAGCTGGCAGAATCGTTAGCACGCTGAACAAAATACTAAGTGGAATTTTGACTGACTGTATGTTCTGGGTTCAAATTTGCCTTTCATCCTTTCGGGATCCATAAATTAAGTACAGTCAAGTATTGGGGTCGAAATTCCTGGCCTTATGCCAAAATGTGAAACCATTATTATTATTATTATTATTATCATCAAGGCAGCAAGCAAGCTGGCAGAATTGTTAGTATGCTGAACAAAATGCTTAGTGGCATTTTGTCCATCTTCACGTTTTGAGTTCAAATTCCATCAAGGTTGATTTTGCCTTTCATTGTTTCAGGGTCAATAAAGTAAGAACAGTCAAGTACTGGGGTCGATGAAGTCAACTAGTCCCTCTCCCAAAATTTCAGGCCTTGTGCCTATACAGAAAGGATTATCATCATTAATAACAAGGCACTGAGCTGGCAGAATCGTTAGCATGCCAGGCAAACTGCTTAGTAGAGTTTCACCTGCCTTTACGTTCTGAGTTCAAATGGTGTCGAGGTCAACCTTTCAAGGTTGATAAAATAAGTACCAGTTGACTACTAGGGTCAATGTAATTGACTTATCCCCTCCCCCAAACTTGCTGGCCCTGTGCCAAAATTTGAAATCATCAACATGATGATGATGATGATGATTATTATTATTATTATTATCATCATCATCATCGTCATTATTTAATTTTGAATTATACCAAGATCAGCTTTGCCTTTCATCCTTTCAGGATCAATAAAATAAGTACAAAATATAACCAACTTCTCCACTTCTGAAGCAAAAAAAAAAAAAAAAAAAAAAAAAAAAAAAAATACCAGCTGGCACTGTGCCGAAATTTGAAACCATTATTATTTTTGTTGTTAAAGTATGGTAGCAATGCTATTAACTTAAAGTCATTATTAATTTGGAAACCATTAACACCTTTAGAAGTTTTTTGTAGTCTCTTGATCCACCCTTCTTTACAAAAATGTTGGAGTTTTAAATGGAGGTGAAGCATGTAGTGAATAGGTAGAGGGCTTCTCTGAAATATTGTTCATCTAGCAAACACTTGAAAAAAACCCATCAAAAACAGTTTCTGCATTGTAACAATAACAAACACAAGCACATATATAAAACAATGATAACAGTAAACAAAAAGGAAAAAAAAAACACTAAATTACAGGGTCGGTTTGTTCATTTGTTTCCACCCTGCCACCCAACAAAAAATAAAACCACAAATAAAATGTCAAAAACAATACAATATACTTAAAAAGCAATCAGAAAATAAAAGAAATAATAATTGTAGAAAAATGGAAAATAATGAAAGTGCAGTTAAGAAGGGGAAAGTGTTATGATAAGATTTTAAGAAGGACTCATAGCCGAGAAATTGGGGTGTTGGCCAGATTGAATCATGAGTGTTTGTAAGCGAGTTCCCTAATGAAAGAGCATGCAATGTTGAGCAATCTAACTACGACCATATGTCAGATAAGATAATTCTTTGTTTTATAAAGTGAAATACATTATATTACATACACATACGCACAATATTGTGTAACATGTAAGTGTGTGTGTGTATAAATGCAATCATATTGTATACATGTTTATATATATATATATATATATATATATATATATATATATATATATATATATATATGTATGTATGTATGTATGTATGTATATTATTAATATTCAGCAGAAGGAACAGAGTGACTCAAGGTTCAAGAGTTTCCTTGAGTCACTCTGTTACTTCTGCTAGATATTAATAAAAATATACCATAGAGGCGTGGCTGTGTGGTTAAGAAGCTTGCGTCCCTACCACATGGTTCCGGGTTCAGTCCCACTGTGTGGCACCTTGGGCAAGTGTCCTCTATTAGTCTCAGACCGACCAAAGCCTTGTGGATCTGGTAGATGGAAACTGATAGAAGACCGTCATATATATGTGTGTATGTGAGAGAGAGAGAGAGAGAGAGAGTGAGAGAGAGAAAGAGTGTATGTTTGTCTTTGTGTCTGTCCCCCATCACCACTTGACAACTGATGCTGGTGTGTTCATGTCCCCATAACTTAGCAGTTTGGTAAGACAGACTGACAGAATAAGTACTAGGCTTAAAAAATAAGTACTGAGGTTGATTTGTACAACTAAAAACCCCTTCAACTGAAACCCGGGTGTCTTTTTGGTCAGCTGAACGCAGTTTTGGCACAAACTTGGCAAACATACTCAAATCTTCAGTGATAATGGAGTGAACTGAACTGTAACGAATCTGCACATCCTCTGATAACTCATGGATGGTGATTTGACGATTTCCCCTCACAGCTGCACACACATCTGTGATGTTTTTCTCAGTTCTGCTGGTTGTGGATCTCCCAGAATGTTCATCAATATCGACATTTTTTCAGCCATCTTGGAAATATCTGAACCATTCATACAGTTGTGTGCGGCTCATACACCCCTCTCCATACATTTTCTGCTACTTTGCGTAGACCTCTAAGCAGATATCACCATGACTACTTTCTCTGTCATGGTCAATGCAATGATCACACACTACACACCTTCCTTCTAAGCACTGCTATAAACAGCAGAAGTGAGCTAGAATATTAAAACTTAGTGTGCATGCACAGCAGAGTTCAAGGTCAATCTTTGCCAAGCAGCTTCACTTTGCATGCTTTAGCTTCGTTACTATGGCAACAGTCCAGATACTTATTGATCAAACCTTGCATATATATATATATATATATATATATATATACACACACACACACACACATCATATAATATATATACATACACAAAAATAGATCTTAATCATACATACATACATACACACACACAAAAAAAGCTTAATGATTATATATATATATATATACACACACACACACACACACACACACACGAATCTTAATCATTATGTATGTATGCATGTATGTATGTATTAGGCAGACAGATATTTCAGATTATTTTAAAAAACAGAAAAAAAAAACATTTGACTTGAAATTTATCTATTTCTTTGAGAAGGCAGAAAAACCATTCCCTTCTATAAGAACTTGATTGTATCAACTCCAAGATTTTGCTTCCAGCACTTATTAGACCCCTTCTGAAAAAGTAATTATGGTCATCTTAGTACATTTGAAGCTGATATCATGTGAAGTTGGGGCGGTTCAAGGAAGTAGAAGCACAGTTTTGCAAATAAAGCGAATGGTTATCAATTCACAAGGAGGAACATTACCTCATTGCGTTAGAATGAGAAGTGCAAAGATTCAAACCAGGAACTTTGGAATCTCACTCAACTTGATTGTTTTACCAAATAATGCTGACTTTTTCACTACAAAAATTTGTGGTCTTTTACTGGAGATAGTTGCTGGTAATTAAGAAAGCAATTGTAAAAGGAAAAGAAAAATAATGTAAATGAAAATAAATAATATAACATATAAATATAGACGCAGGTGTAGCTGTGCAGTAAGAAGCTTGCTCCTCAGCCATATGGTTCCAGGTTCAGTCCCACTGCATGGCGCCTTGAGCAAAGTGTCTTCTACTATGGCCTTGGGCTGACCAAAGCCTTGTGAGTGGATTTGGTAGATGGAAACTGAAAGAAGCCTGTCACATATACAGAGACATGCTCAAATGTGCGTGTGTGTGTGAGAATGTGTGACCACCATTTAACAACTGGTGTTTGTGTGTTTACATCCCTGTAACTTACAGGTTCAGCAAAAGAGACCAAAAGAATAAGTACCAGGTTTTACAAAAATGTAATTAATGCTGGGGTCAACGTGTTTGACGAAATCCTTCCAGCTGGTGCTCTAGCATGGCCACAGTCTAATGATTGAAACAAGTAAAAGAAAATTAAGTTTCTCATTTTAGGATGTGGGGGCACTCCCTGCAAAAGTTATATCGTATTTGAAAATGTAAACATTTTCTTTTTACTTGTTTCAATCACTGTACTGTTGCCATGCTGGAGCACTGCCTTGAAGGATTTAATCACACACATTGGCCACGGTACTTTTTTTTTTCTGGTTTTTTTCTTTTTTGTTTTTGCTTTTATAAAGTTTGGTACTTCTTCTATCAGTTTCTTTTGCTGAACTGTTCAGTTAAGGGGATGTAAACAAACACACCAACACTGGTTGTCAAGTGGTGGTGAGGCGACAAACACAGGCACAAAAAAAACAAACACAAATGTACATACATACATACATACATACATACATATATACATACAACAGGCTTCTTTCAGTTTCTGTCCACCAAATCCACTCACAAGACTTTGGTTGGCCCAAGGCTCAAGTAGAAGACATCTGCCCATGGTGCCACGCAGTGGGACTGAACCTAGAACCCTGTTTTGGGGAAGCAAGCTTCTTACCACACAGCCACACCTATATATATATATATATATATATATATATATGATGGGATTCTACGCAGTTTCTGTTCACTTACAAGACATTGGCTGACCCAGGGCTATAGTAGAAAACATTTTCCCAAGGTGCCTCACAGTGAGAATCAACTGAAAACTCCATGGTTGCAAAGCAAGCTTCTCAATCACACAACCATTAACCAAACTAAACGCTGAAACTAAACTTTAACTCAGGATATAAAAATACAAACGTAAATGGTTGGAGTTTTGATATTGATGTTTTCTCAAGTTCATATATTTGACTAATTTGTGAAATTCCATTATGGAAATAGTGTTGTCCAGAAAGAGAGAGAAAGAGTTATATATATTAGTAGTCGTGCTCTATATGTCTTGTATATCTGACCATGATATTCAGTTAATTTGCTCTAATTGGTGAGTTAATTGGAATTTCCAGTGTATGACAAGAACTTCAACTTTACTAACTGAATCAGAGTGAATTATATAACATTTAGCGTGAAAGCACATGTGTGTGTGTGTGTGTGTGTGTGTAATTGCATAAGAGCATACATCATTGTGCGAGAAAACATGCATTATTGCATGTGATAGAATGTGAGTGTATGGGAATGCATACTTTCGTGTGAGAGAACATCATTATGTGAGAGTGCTTGTTTGTATGAAAGCATGTGGTCATGCATAAGAGTGCAGTCATGCATGAAAGTGCATGGTCAAATGTCAAGCTACATGGTTGTATGAGAAAGTGCATGTTTACGTGAAATAAATCAGTATAAATCTTAGCCAGTCAAAACACATCAATTTGTTGGTGTATTTCTATGCATTCATGTATCTATGCCTTTGTGTGTGCGCAGGATTTAGACAAAGCATTAGGATGCCATTTCATCCACAAACATTCCATAAATAGTCCAGTAAACAAACAAACAAATATATAACATTCTACAAAATATTGCCGATTTTGTTTCGTCAGTCAGTCAGAATGTATGAACAGGCGGTGATATTTAAAAAAAAAAAATTGGAATACCACAAACCAAATGCAGAACTCTCTGGAATAACCTCACTGGCAAACATGAGCTTTCTGGTATTTTAGTTACAATGATTTTCCTACTTGTGGCATACATGATATACGTAAATACATCTATAAACTCTAAGCTATGGGATGGGGAAGCCATAAACTAAACAACTTGGCACAATCAGAAGCTTTGGTAGATTACAGTAAACATTTAAAAAAAAAAAAAGAACAAGTGAATATAAGCAAGAAACTCCCTGAAAATTAATACAAAAATATCTGGGAAGATAATAAGTTAATGTCTGAAAATATTTACATACCTAAATGCAATTAAATTCCTGAAGTAATTCTACCTTTATTATCAGGTAGGACTTATCTACGGGCTAAATGTCTAAAATTAAATACACGCATCTCTTAACCATTCTCACGTCAGTTCTCAATCAGAATGATTTTCCTTCAAATCCATTTGGAGAGTTATTCTGTAAATACTAGTTATGTACTGAGCCTGATTCAATCAACTATATTCGACCCCTACAGATTTGTAGCCTTTATCAAAGCTGACACTCTTTATAATGTCAAGCTGGCAGAACCGTTAGCATACTGGGCAAAATGCTTAGCAGCATTTTGTCCATCTTTACATTCCTGAATTCAAAATTCCACCAAAGTCGACTTAGCCATTTATCTTTTTGGGGGTCGATAAAAGAAGTACCAGTTGAGCACTGGGGTTGATATAATTAGCTTACGCCCTCCCCCAAAATTACTGGCGTTGTGCCAAAATTTGAAACCATTATAATTAACAGGAGGACGGTGTAACAAAAATGGGAAAGAATGGAGCTAAATGCTCTGCACTAATTAGTTATGTCCACCTATTTTTATGTTCCAGTCCTACTTCAGTTTCATCCTTCCAGAGTCAATAAAATGAAATACCAGTTAGATATTGAAGGATTATTAAAACAACCACATCTATGTCTGGCTTTGTGTAACAGTTAGAAACCATTATTATTAATTTCATTAAGTGGCTGTGCGGTAAGAAGCTTGTTTCCAAACCACCTGGTTTTGGGTTCACTCCCACTGTGTGACAACTTGGGCATGTATAGCCTTGGGCCAACTAATGCCTTGTGAGTGAATTTGGTAGATGGAAACCGAAAGAAGCCTGTTGTATATACATGTATATATCTTCATGCATTTGTCTGTGTTTATACTTGTCCCCTCCGTCATTACTTGACAACTGGTGTTAGTTTGTTTATGTCCCAGTAATTTAAAATTTCGGCAACATAAGCACCAGACTTAAAAATAAATACTGGGGTTGATTTATTCAATTAAACCCTTCAAGGTGATGCCAGACCATGGCCACAAGCCAATGACAAACATGTGAAAGATAAGAGAAAAAATATTTTCTTTCATTAAAATGCTGAATAGGTAAAGACCGAAGAAGACTTGATAAAATGCCTGGTGGTGTTTGCTCCAGCTGTTTGCAATTTCAGTTCAAACCCTGCCAAAATCTATGTCATCATTTATCCTTTTAAAATTGATGAATAAATTAATAATCCAGGGCAGTGGATTGATAGAATCGTTTGATCATCAGGTGAAAGAGAGGTTTTGTAGTACCTATTGTGGATTTTGGCAATCTGCATTTAACTTCTCTACCTAACTGAAATTCCATTAATAGCAAAGTTATTAATGTGGAGCAGTGGCATCAAGTCCAATGTAAAAAATATATATAATAATAATAATAATAGACAGTATGTGAAATGCCAATGAACTCCTAAAACTAATACAACATCAAATCATAAGAATTCAGTCAACTACAAAGTGAAGCTGGATTTCCATACTTCCTGTCTAAACTATATTATACTAGAAAATGCTGCCCTGAAAAGCAAGTTACCATCTCTATCCTGTTGCCTCCCACTCTCTCTTTCTCCTTCTCTTGCCCTTCCCTCAGGTTGGGTAACCATGTATCTCCTTTGCAGAAGCACACCTGTTTCTGTCCTCATTTCTGATTTCTCTCTCTCTCTCTCTCTCTTTCTCTCTCTCTCTCTCTCTCCAGCCAGGTAACCTTGTACCTCCTCTACTGTAAGACACCTGCTTCTGTCTCTCTGTCTCACTATAACCTTTCATCATCTGACACAAGATCACTTCCTCCAATGCCCCCCTCCCCTCTCAAAAGATTTTTGTCTTGCAAGTTACTTGGTGACCCTGTAAGTGCAGGTACCGCTTAAAAAGCGTTCAGTCCACACTGTAAAGTGGTTCGCATTTGGAAGAGCATCCAGCTGTAAAAACCTTGCCAAAACTGACCTCACTTGTACTTGTGCCAAGTAAAAAACACTCAGTCCATTTTGTTGGGTGGTTGGTGTTTGGGAGGTGGTTGATGTTTGCCAAAACAGTCACAGAAGTCTGGTGCAGGCTTCTGCCTGGCCATCTCCTGACAAACTGTCCAACCCATGCCAGCATGGAAGGCAGACGTTGAACGATGATGATGATGATGATGATGAACTAATAATCTTGGGGCCTTGATACATTATTACCAATTTTATCTTAGTCAAATTTTAGATCTCTAACACTATTCCTATATCTAAGTTGAACTCTTGTTAATAAGATTATGAATTATCAGAGGATAAGGGTGCCGTTAACCTCATGTTTTACAATTATGATGAGTAGTTTTTAAATAATTGCATTTATGTTACATTTTGATCAGTTTGATCTACAATCTTCATCAGGTGTCTTGATGACAATCAGATATCAAACTGACTGAAGTGTAATAAAGATACAAATCTTAAAGACAAAAGCTTCATCTTCAGAGAAAAAATAATTTTTTCAAAACAGTTTAAATGTCATAATTTAGAATTTTATTTCTAATTTTCTTTCTTACACACAAAGTAGACTTGTGGAGTTCATTCCATTCTAATTTCTGCTCTTGCTAATGTTACTAAATTATTTGTTCATCCAGTTAAGTCCTATCTTCAATGATCCTACCATTATCAGTATTCTATTTATCTTCTCCATGAACCCCAGAATTACAGTAGTGATCTCAGATTCAAGATCCTGATATTTCTTAAATGTTTTTCTCTTGTATTCTTTGAATGCAATGTTGTTATCCCCAGATATTGCAATATCAATAATTTTACAGAACCTTACCTCTGTGACACCACAACATCTGGTCTAATGAAAAAAATCCCAAAGAATTTGGGATGTCTTCAGGTACAATTACACTAGTGTTAGGAATTATACTGGGATATTCCTTCCTAAATTATTCCTATAATTCCAAGAATCCTACAAATAGAATAATGTAGTAGCAGAAATGGTAGCAAGCTAAGCCATATTTAAGTTCGCTCCTTTATATTCAAGTTCAAATCTTGCCAGAGGTAACACTGACTTTTATCTCTTTAAAAACAATAAAACCCTCAAAAACAAGGGCTGGAGTTGATTCTTTCAACTATATTCTTCTCCCCTGCTAATTTCTAATTATACGATGATTATTATTATTTTTTTTTTTTTTTTTTTCAGGTGGTGATCTGGCAGAATTACTAGCATGCAGGACAAAATGTTTTGCAGCGTTTCTTCCAGCTCTTTATGTTTTGAGTTCAAATTCCACCAAGGTCAGCTTTGCCTTTCATCTTCTCAGAGTCAATAAAATAAAGTTGCAGTCAAGTACTAGAAGTTGATGCAATCAATTGTTCCTCTGCCCTTAAAATTACTAGCCTTGTGCCAAATTTGAAAGAACTATTATTATTATTATTATTATTATTATTATTATTATTATTATTATCATCATCATCACCATCATAATCAAGATGATAGCAATGCAAAAAGTGCAAACTGCTTAACATCCTGTTCATCTGTTTCAAGGTCAAATCATGTTAGATCCAATGAACAGCAGAAATGAGAGAATAGTGGAGTAAACAAACAGTTTTCAGTAAACAGTCCAGTTCTTCTTATGTCCCCGGTTCATATCACATCAAAGTTGACTTCAGAGCAAATGAAATAAGTACAAGCCATGCACAGTGTTGATTAGTGAGAGATTACATCTTGCCCTACAAATGCACGGCCTTGAGCCAATGTGTGAAATCATTGTTAGAAAAACAGTGCACGGCATCATCACTGTTGAATCAATAGATTCAGTTATTTTAGTCATAGAAAATAGAAGGGAAAAGAAAGAGAGAAAGCAATGAAACTAGAGACAACTCTTCAATGAAGTGGGCCTACTTGCAAAGATGGCATCACAGCAGGATATTGCAGAAAGGGTCAAGTAGTTTTTTTTTGAGGGGTCTCCGTCTATCTATCTATCTATCTCTCTACCTGCAGCCACAGAGTACCAACAGAAAGCCGATTATTTTGTGGTAAATCTGAGCATGTATAATCTCGTATGACCAACAGTTATGAAGCACTCAGAGGAAGAGGGATAAGAAGGGGAGAATATTGAGAGGAGGAGAAACTGGCGGAAGGAAAGTGAGAAAGAGAAGAAAGATAGAGAGGGAAGAAAAGATGGAGGGGGAAGGGGAAAGATGGAGGGGGAAGGGGAAAGATGGAGGGGGAAGGGGAAAGATGGAGGGGGAAGGGGAAAGAGGAATGATAGAGAGCGACAAGAGGAAAGACAGAGAGAAAGATAAGAGAAAAAAACAGAGAGAGGGATAAAAGGAGAGATAGCAAGGGGGACAGAATTTTATAAAGTGTAGCATATTGGTTGAGACGACAGGGGTTGTAGGAGATGGTGAGAGTTCATGGAAGCTGTTGAGATCATTGAGAGTTTGTATTTTTTGGAGTATCATGTTTAGTGAAGTAATTCAAAGTAGATCATGTGAAGACAGTTGTGTCTGTCCTCGCTTCTTCAAATTTGTATATCCAACATATAGAAGGATATAAAAGTTTCCATCTACCAAATCCATCCACAAGGCTTTGGTTGGTCCAGGGTTTAATAGACACTTGCCCTGATGTGTTTAGGACCCCGTAACTTAGTGGTTTGGCAAAAGAAACTGACAGAATAAGTAATAGGCTTAAAAAAAAAAAAAAGGGTGCTGGAGTTGATTTGTTTGACGAAAACCATTCAATGCAGTGTTCCAGCATGGGCACAGCCAAATGACTGAAACAAGTAAAACAATTAAATTTTGATAGGTTTTAATTTAGATCACTTCAAAGTGAGAAACTTGTATCAGAGAACCAGAAGCAGTTTCAGGCAGGCGGGTCTCAGAAGGGCTAAACCACTCCTTGGACAAAATAATAAGACAGCATCATTATATATTCTTTTACTCTTTTACTTGTTTCAGTCATTTGACTGCGGCCATGCTGGAGCACCGGCTTTAGTCGAGAAAATCGACCCCGGGACTTATTCTTTGTAAGCCTAGTACTTATTCTATCGGTTTCTTTTTGCTGAACCGCTAAGTTACGGGGGACGTAAACACACCACCATCGGTTGTCAAATGATGGTGTGGGGACAAACACAGACACACAAACATATATATATATATATATATATATATATACATGCAATTTCTTTTTTTTTTTTTTTTTTAGATTTTTCTTTGTGTGTTTTGTTGCTGTTCCTTTAATCATCAGATTATCACTTCAAGTAACTGTTAATCCTTAATTACTTGCATTAAAAAAAATTACACTGCTGATAAAACCTTAATCCCAAACAATTACTGTTCAGTGCAGTGCCAGTACCAAGCAATTAACATCAAAGTTATTTTGCCATATAACTCCAACATATTCATAGTAATCACCTCCAGTTAGGTGTGGAAAGGAAACAGCTGAGTGAGTAGCTAGTGTATTCTACCAACATTTGTCTCCTGTGTTCAGTAGCTACATTATTTGACTGTTCAGTGACTCACTATGAGCAGCACCTTAGACATTGGCAGAAGTGTATCTTTGATAAAGGCACTTGACTCTACATGGTCCAGTGAACTAACTGCTTTTAGATATTCTGGATAAGCTACAACCTTATGGATAAATGGGGTGATTGTTGAAGAAGAACAGGTGACAAGGGTGTGAATTTAACCTCACAAACCAAGTTAAAGTTCATCAGATAGGGATTGGCTAACATGTAATTATATAATTCCTAATAATACAATCAAAGTATAGCAAAAATCAACATAATTTTATAGATCTGGGTGTCACTTTTCTTAAGAAATCCTGTTGTTGTGTCATGAATCATTAGAAACTTAGAGTATACTTGGTTAATATCCCAGAGGAAAACAAAGCTACATTAAGGGCTGGAGATTCCCATACCATATTTAACAACACAAATTCCATTAGTTTAAAGAACTTTAAATATTTCTTTTTTCTTTTATATTAGTTTATTGCTTTCAGTTAAATAAGGTCACCACTTTCACGAGTTTTAGTCAATTATATCAACTCAGAACTTAATTCGGTATGGCATTTATTTATTGATTTCTATATAGCATTTCCACTAAGTTATGAAATGGATAAAAAGGGATATAAGTCACTTCTAACTTATACCAATGAAGACATACAATATATATCTATGTATCATAATTAGTCCATCTGTCTGGAAAAGAAGTACACTCTAAAGTGCTAGAGCAATAATATATTTTTTTAGGAAGTAAAAAAGTTATGGCCAGTCATAAAGTGACCATTGGTTCCGCACCTATAAAGCACTTAGCAGTATAGGTGACTCATCAATGGCCTTTAACCATTTGAGTATGCCAAGTTGCCAATACTGCTAAGCACTTTATGGGTGTGAAACTAATGGTTACTCTATGACTGGCCATAACTTTTCACTTCCTAAAAGATAAGTGCACACACGCACACACACACAAGAGTGTTATCCATTGTATAACAGGAAATTTTGGAAGTAAACTTCTGCCATCATTGGTAATGTAAGGAAATAAGGCATACAAACAATAATTATGATTTAATTTTCATCAAATTTCCAGGTGATTATACAAAATAGTGAAATGAATATCAATTTTCAAAAGAAAAATATTTATTACCTGAAAATAAAATTAAAAACAAATTTTTTCAGTCACATGACTCTGCCCATAACTGCTGTCGTTTGCTTCTTCTTCTCCTCTCCCTATCACCAAGCCTTGCACATTTATCTTGCACCTCTTAAGTTACCTCTCCTCCTTTCTATTTCATATAAAAAATAACTGGAGAAGTCAACCAACCAATCAACATATGTATCAGCTATTATTATACAGAGAAAAAAACACACACACACACACATGCATGCATGTACAAGTTTCATCTACATTGGATTAAAAAGCCAAGTTTGAAATAAACTCCTCTAGATAGAAATTCTGCAATAAACTAATATAATTTCCTATCCAGAAAGAGCGAGATGTGTTTCTCATTTGCTAGACACAGAGAAAACCAGCATTATCTCTGGCATTTCTTATTTATTACTTGTCAGTGACAGATGGTATAGACAAGAATTTTAGATGGAAAGAAATCCTGCTTAAAGAAAACCCAATTAATAGTTTCTCACTACTGCCAATATTCCAGACTCCAGCCCCATTGTTCCATTAATGTACCCCAGCTTTGCAGAGTCATACATAAAATTACTAAGAGTAACAAACCATTTTCTAACATCTGTTAATTAATTAATTGTGTAAATGAACTGATGTCAAAAGAAAGAAGGCTTCTGAAAGCCAACTGGTTAATACTACATATAATAAATTCTCATATGCTGCTTAAGTACTGGAACCATATAAGATCATTCTAGTATAAAATGGTCACATCTAATAAACTGCGAAAAGAAATGCTTTAAGCCTGGTGATTTCTCAAGGTTGATACTTGGCTCCCATTTCATAGCAATCATGGACAATATTTCTTCTGGAAATAATACTGATTTATCCCAGGTAGCCTGCTCAGACAACATGGTACATATTCTTAATGATACATAAACTGAGCCAATGTAGTATCAATCATGTCCACCTTTCCCTTTCACTTCAGTCAATGCCATTATAAATTGTTGGCGAGTAGAAAGTTAATGATACAATACTTCAAATGGCTGAATGGCAGTATCTAGTTGAGTATCAGGAATTACTGATGAAAAGAAAGCTAATCAAATAATGGACTTTGACCTAATCCAATTTGCTGAATAATAATAATAATACAAAACCCGACATCTCATAGCAGCAGTCTACACTACATGACTGATTGGTTGTAGACTAGCTAAATTCTGGTTTTATTTATTGTAGTTGCACTTCTACTTTAGAGCTAAATCTTGATACAAAAATTTCCCTTTCATAGTTTTAACTTAGTGCCATGTAGAAGTTATACCCCAGTTTTATCCAGTAAAAATCAAGTATAAACAAGAGCATTCAGAGAGCACAAACCTCCACCAAGGCAACACCTATGTCCGCTCAACGATTAGCCAGAGAGGATTTTTAAAATGAGAATATCTGAAATAAACTTGACTACTCTCACAAACGAGAATACCAAAAATGAACCCGACCACTCTCAAAAATTAAGTAAAAAAAACTGGAAAAATAATCCAGAATCCTTGTCCAGTACCAGATTGATCCCAAAATATCATCAGTTCATGCCAGTCATGAGTCCAAACATCCCTGAAAGTTTCATCTAAATCTATCCAGCGGTTCTTGAGATATCTTGTCCATGGACAAACAAACAAAATAACTGAAACAAGTAAATGAATAAAAGGAGAGAGGGAAAGGGGGGAGTTAGTGATGCAAATAAAACACAACCTTGATGTGTGGGTGTGCACGTGTCAAGCCTAACTGTGTTTATCTGCATCCCTACTTCCATATCAGCTTCTTTTGAATTTCTCTTGCGGTCACTCTTGACATCATGGACCCAGTCCAGGATGAACAATTCAGAGTTTAAGTTCAAATTCATTTGAGCACTGCTACGTGTTTTCTATACTGAACATATCTGGCTCTCACCTATTGTCTATATATAGATATTCAACTATAACCCAACCCAGCCTGAAGGATACAGTGACAGCAACTTGGTATCAAAGATTAACTGCACAACTAAGAAGCAGGCAGAAAATATTTTCATAGAGAAATAATTATAACATTTTAAACAATGATTAACAAAGAATACTTTTATAAATTACCTTGTAATAACGCCATTTAAATTCACTAACGAAAGTAAACAAGTTTTAACAAGTTATCTGCTCATATCTCTAGGGTGATATGAATCGATTCATGCTATCCCTGATGCTGATTATAGACTATTTTATCTCAATTTACATAGAGAATATACAGAAAAAAAAAAGCAATAAAGTTTTCTATGGATTTAATTTCTTTGTTTTTCTCTCACTATTAATAGCTTGTAGGACAGTACTATTCTTCAGTATCATTTTGCAAAAGAGGGGGGGGGACAGTCAAAAATAAATGCTGCAATTATTCTCTATTGACCATTCACTTCAAGAGAAAAAGTTTAAAAAAGTGGGGAGGAAAAAAATCAATTTGATATAAGTGGATTAAAGTCCCAAAGAAAATTGTCTCTTTAATTCAATGTGCATCAAGCGCAGTGGTGGAATTGTTGCCATTTTTAAAGATTGCGAAAGAAATATTCAGCCAATTGATAGTGCTGTCTCAAAAGAGTTGGTGGAGAGAGAAAAAAAAAATGATGCATATCAGAATCTCAGAAGGACAAGAAATGTTGATAACAAAAATGTTCATACGTATATACATACATACACAAATAAGTATATGCACACATTATATATATATATATATATATATATATATATATATATATATATATACGTATGTATATACATGCATTATATACATGTATGCACACACACACACACACATATATATGTATATACACACACACACACACTGACATATGCACATACACACACACAGAGAACCATGTATAGATGTACACTTGCATACAGTACATAAGCAAAAACTGAATAATGAATGCAGCAAAATTTTGTTAGTCCTCTTTGAAAACCTATACAGTCTGTACAGACATGTAAATAATAATAATAATAATAATAATAATAATAATAATAATAAAAACTGGCTGCAGTTAATAATAATAATAATAATAATAATAATAATAATAATAAAACAACAATACAGTAGCAACAACAGCATTGGGAACAGTACTGATAAAACTTAAATTATTCATGTGAAACAAAATAATAATTTCGTGTCTAGCTAAAATCAAGGAAGCAAACACACACACAAATACATACACACACACACACACACACACACACACACACACAGATGTGTGTGTTCTTTAATAATTCATTTAGATGTCAATTTCGTTTTAGTACATTTTTAAGAGATACATATATTATTTATGGCCAAATAATAGAGGAATTTGGGGCGGGGGGGGGAGTTCTTTTCTTTTTCCTATACACCCACGAAGATTGTGAATAATAAAAAGCGTCTCTTATTTATCTTCAATCATAATACAGTAATACATAATACTCGCATTACATGAGATGGTTGTGTAGGTTTTGAATAGCACTACAAGAATATCGAATTTCTTTTCTTCTATCACTAAATAAACTTCCAAATGCGTACATGTGTACATACACACACACAAGCAGTTGAACATTTCTGAATAGATGCATTCAAATGCATTTGCATCCAGAAGACAAGTGCATACATAACAGCATACACTCAGAGTTGCACTTGTTCACACACAAACAGCGACTACCAACCAAATAAAGAACTCAATACATTTTTATTAAAGTCTCATCATTTAACACAGTGGTGCTCCAGCTTGACCACAGCCACATGGCTGAAATATATAAAAGAATAAACAAAAAACATCCACTTTTCTATCCACTATTCTATGGATCAGATAGAATGTGTTGTGATAGATTTTCTACAGCTAGATGCTCTTCCTGTCTTTAACCCTTACCTGTTTCCAAGAAAGGAAATTTTTCTCATGGCCAGACACATTTTTCAGAGAAGACTGGAAACAAACAACACTGCTTGTACGACAGTGATGCTTGCTTACAACCATCATATGACATCAGGACAAAGGTACACACAAACGCACACTCCAGTTCTCTGTGGCTGCTGGATTTGTTATGTATATAAACAGATTGGCTGCTTGTTTCCTTGGGATTGGTCAACTGATGTAGACACCTCTGGCGAGAGCTCAATAAGATCCAAAAATCAATTAAGGCTGTTCGTCCTTTTTTTCATTCTATGAAGAAATAGTTAAATTTGCTTGTGTGCTTGTTGACAGGCAGGCAATATGTATACATACATACATGCACACAATATGGGCTTCTTTTAGTTTTCTTCTACCAAATTCACTCACAAGGTTTTAGTCAGCCTGAGGCTACAATAGAGGATGGTTGTCCAAGGACACAGAACATTCAGTTAAACCGACACCAGTAGTTAACTAGTATTTCACTGACTCCGAAAAAATAAAAGGCAAATATACCCTTGGCAGGAATTAAAGCCAGAACATAAACAGCAAGAAGAAATACCCTACAGCATTTTTATCCGATGGGCTAACAAATCTTGCAGTCCACCACCATTAATAAATACCAATATTATTGGTGCAGATATGGCTGTGTGGTTAAGAAGCTCATCACAGTACCATGCAGTGGGGCTGAACCTGGAACCATGCGTTTGTGAAGCAGCCTGGTACCAAATGATCTACAGACCAGCACTGGCCTGCAGTTCCATGGTTGAGGACCCTTGATGTATCCCATCAATAAATTCATATTTTTTAATGTCATGTAAATCTGTTAAACTGGTTCTATCACTTGACTTCTTTTCTAATCAGAGGAAGTTGTTTAGCCCCTGGTCAAATAGAGAGTAGCATTCAGTGACATTTGGAGATTACATGTGTTTGTGCATGTGTGTGTGTGCGTGTGTGCATGAATGTGTAAGGCTTGTGAAAGTAGAAGAGAAATGAGTTCAATGGATTCCACATAATGCACGGCACTGACTTGCATGAAGCCCTATCGGATAATACCATGCTTCATAGAGAAGTTGCCAAACCATGAGGTATGATAGCATGCCATACTTCTAAGTTTCTTCAACTCATCTCAATATGACTTGAGTGTGGTGATTATGGCGATCTCTAACACAGGTACAGGGTTACAACCTTTGATGTGGGGGAACGATATTTAACCCATGAACATTTAAACCAGTCAGATCTAGCCTCTCATACCTACCCTACAATGTCATTCTAAAAATAATCACATCAGTGAAATCTCAAATGCTATGAGATAATGCAACATTGAATTCAAAGCAATGTGAATAAATAAGCATTACATTTGACAGAAGTAACCAGAATGGAAGAGGGTTAATCAACCCACCTGTATGACTGGTATTTTATTCTATCTACCACAGAAGGATGGAAGATGAAGTCAACCCAGGGCAGGATTTGAACCCCAATCAAAATGAAATTCTGAGAGATTGATTGATGAGGAATACACTTGTATGGTGATGATGACGATGATAACAACAATCAGAAATGTGATGATGATGATGATAATGACGACGATGACACTAAAAGTAATGTAGTAATATTAAAAGCTTACCTCTGCAGACAATGACAATTTCAGCAAAAAGCTATAAAAAAAAAACCCCCAAAAAACCCAAATTCTACAGGTTTCTCCCTTTTTTTTTTCTTCTTCTTACTGAGACACAGTAGAAAGAGACTCCTTTTAAAAAGGGTTTGCTCCAGACAGCAACATCAAAATATCCTTAATAAAACCGAGAACTGAATCCAGAAATATATCATCTGAGATTTGGTGGGGGAGGGGGATGAGGGAATGGGGGCGGGAGAAAAACAATGACAGACAGATAAAAGAAAGACAAACTGACAAACAGACAGACATTGTGCACAGGCAGACAGACAAAAGAAAGAAGTCAGCAGTTTATTTATAAGACAGTCAAGAAACAATGGGCCACACACACATTGTATGTATGTGTATGTATACATACATATATATATATATATATATATATATACACACACATTGTATGTGTGCGTGTGTGTCTCTACGTACATATATATTTATGTATGTATATCATATAAACAACCAATCTATTCTGCACGCCCAATCCGCAGAACTATTCTGTATTTCAACCTAGTTTGAAACTAACCCTAATGAATAACCTTTAACCCATCATCACCCACCAACACCACCAAAGTATAGCAATCCCTCTCTCTGTCTCTACCCACTTCCTCCCTCTCTAATACAAACACACACACACACTAGCACCACCTCTGGCAACACCTTTCTGGCTATATGTGTGTGTGTGTGTGTTTGTGTTTGTGTGTGTATTACTGGTATCAATTGTTTGCTTGGGATGGGAAACAATTACTTTTAGGATGATTCAAATACAACGCTAAGTGTGTGCATGTGTATGTACGTATGTATGTGTGTGTGTGCGATGCGTGTGCGTGCATATTACAGCTGTTATCATCATTACTCCATCCTAATCATCATCATTATCAAGACCAATCAAACTTCCGTATGTATATGTACACATATACAAACATACATATATATATAAACGCACATATACTAAATACATATATGGATGTATAAGCATGCATACACACGTATGTTGCATAAACCTGTCAGCTTAAAGTATAAAGCATGTTTTCAAATACTGCCTTTTCTATGACACACGCACGCACACACGCGTGTATATAATCTCCATATGTATGTATATATTTATAAAAGCACAAAGAACAGCTGATTAATATACTAACAAACGCCTTCCTCTAGTGCTCTGCATACATCCCTCAAGACCCAAAAGAGGTTGAAGGAAGAAGCATGAGGATAAGGGAGTAGTGTGGCCTAAGGAAGAAAGTGGGTGAGAAGAAAGAGAAAAAAAAAGGTAAAAAAAGAAAAAGTCCAAAAGCAGCTGAGTCACTTATGTTAGGCCATGTGTAAGTTAAACAATGACTTTAACGTGTGACACAGATTTCCTCTGACATTCTCATCCTCAAACACATGCTGCTAAATATTAAATTTAATTTAAATAAAATCAAATAAGATAGATAGACAGGTAGAGATACATAGGTATGTGTATATATGTGCAGGAATGGCTATGTGGTAAGTAGCTTGCTTACCAGCCACATGGTTCTGGGTTCAGTCCCACTGCGTGGCACCTTGGGCAAGTGTCTTCTACAACTGCCCAAGGTAGACCAAAGCCTTGTGAGTGGATTTGGTAGACGGAAACTGAAAGAAGCCCGTCGTATATATATGTGTGTGTGTGTGTGTGTGTGTGTGTGTGTGTGTGTGTGTGTGTGTGTGCGTGCGTGTGTGTGTGCGTGCGTGTGTGTGTGTCTGTGTTTGTTCCCCCAACATCGCTTGACAACCGATGCTGGTGTGTTTAGGTCCCGTAACTTAGAGGTTCGGCTAAAGTGACCAATAGGATAAGTACTAGACATCCCAAAAATAAGTCCTGGGGTCGATTTGCTCGATTATAGGCGGTGCTCCAGCATGGCCGCAGTCAAATGACTGAAACAAGTAAAAGAGTAAAGTGTAAAGAGCAAAGAGATATACACACACACACACACACACACACACACACACACACACACAAATACAGAGGATGAGAGAGAGAGAGGCAGATAGCTAGATATACACACACACACACACACACATATATATACATATATATAAGAGCACTCCTGTTGGTTACGAAGACTAGCGTCCCAGCTGATATGGTCAATGGAATAGCTTGCTCGTGAAATTAACGTGCAAGTGGCTGAGCACTCCACAGACACGTGTACCCTTAACGTAGTTCTCGGGGATATTCAGCGTGACACAGTGTGACAAGGCTGGCCCTTTGAAATACAGGTACAACTCATTTTTGAGAAGGCAAGAATAAGGGAAACATTAAAACCTCTGATGTCAAATAAGTCCATGCTGAATCAACAATGCCAAATAGGCAACACCGAAACAGCTGTGCCAAAATGTCTCAGACACATCAAGGAAGCATGACTAAATGAGAGAACCCATGTGGTCGCTCAACTTGCTTAAAACTGCAGCTAAAATTCTATTATATTCACAGTCTACCATCTTTATAAAAAGAAATGTAAAATAATGCAGTTCTAGTTACACTGACTGAAGAAAAATAAACAAGCGGTTACTGTTGGAACCCCTTGGATGAGAGTTTCATTAGATGAAGGTTGATCGGGTGCTGTCCAACAATAATATAGCTACAACTAGGAAAACAGCAGCAGAAATTAAAAACCATCCATAAATTAAAACAATAGCTTCTTTTTGGCAAAGTGCAAAGATTTCTATCTTTCGGGGAAGTAGGAAATGGGGATTGTGCAGGATTTTTTGAAGTCATCTGGAGAATATATGAATTAAACAGATTCCATTTGGAGCCTGAAACATTAACATAGAGTCCTGATAGAATTATCAACATTATTTTATGCCCACCTTCTATGCTGGTATGGGTTGGACAGACCACTGTAATCCAAGTCAGTTCTTATTCAAAGTGCTCTCTTTGATGGATAAGGGACCACATTTCACTATGTTCCATTTTAGGAAGGTTTCTATGGACTGATACCCATACTAACATTAACCACTTTATGGAGTGTACCAAGTGCATTTTATCATGGCACCAGCGCGAGTGAAGCTGCTTTGTCCCCTGAAACGATGAAGAGTTCTAAGTACTCTGTTTTTGAAATATAAATTTGTAAAAAAAATATATATATAATATTTTGTATTGATTTGTTTGATATTCAAATATTCCACTCACATAAACATTTCAATCTGTTAGATTTTGTCAATGCAATTTTGAAATTTAAGCTGAAAACAGAATTAAATTTGTGTAATTTTGGAGATCAAGTGCTTAGTTTTAAAAAATATTACTTGTAGTCACAACATGGTTACAAAAATAGAAAATCATACAACTACACAAAAGATTATTTTTCTTCAAGTTTAAAATTTCAGAATTATACTGATGAAATCTAACAGAGATTGAAAGCAGGTTGCAATTGGAATATTAGAAAGAGAAAAAAAGTAAAAAATCAATAAAATAAACATGAAGCAGAATAACTGTTCGTGACATTATTTGTCTGTTTTGCTAATTTACTTTGCAAATTTCATAAAGAAAATAGATTGTTAGGGAAACAAACAGAAAAAAAAAAAATTATTCTTTTATTATTTAAAAGAAGTGGATATCAAATCTGGATATTACTGAACAAAGAGATATTAGCCTCAGTATAAGTCAGATTTATCTAAAGCTATTTGCTAGAACACAAGTGACTAGCTTATAGAAAGAAAGGAACCACTTTTCTCCTTAGGGTTAAATCCTAAAAAGGCAAGAAGACTATCACTATAATAATACTTATACACATACATATATCGTCGTCGTTTAACATCCGCTTTCCATGCTAGCATGGGTTGGACGATTTGACTGAGGACTGGTGAAACCAGATGGCTACACCAGGCTCCAATCTGATTTGGCAGAGTTTCTACAGCTGGATGCCCTTCCTAACGCCAACCACTCAGAGAGTGTAGTGGGTGTTTTTACGTGTCAGGCGGTACTGGCAACGGCCACGCTCAAAATGGTGCATTTCATGTGCCACCCGCACAAAGTCCCAGACTGGCTCTTGTGCGGGACATATATATATATATATATATATATATATATATACACGCACACAAACACACACTGGCCACCCCTTTCCCACCTCTCCACAGCACACATCCATCAACAACCACTATCCCCAGCATCTTTGCTCCTCATCCAAAACTCTTCTCTCACAGAAGAAGATATGTCTGTAATTCTATATTTGTAACCTGGTGCCAGGGCTGAAGCTGATAATTAATTTCAGCTGATAATTAAATTCAATTTCACTTGTTGATATTTTTAGCACTTACTCAATATTATCATATTCAGTGTGCGTGTGTGTGAATGTATATACATGTATATACATGTGAATGTATATACATGTGTATGTAAATATGTCTGTACGTGTGTATGTTTGCAAGTATGTGTAAATGTATATTCACTGATGAAAATGTTCTTCTTTCTGTTCCACCACCACTTCTTCCCATTCTCGTTCCAAAGACTAAGCACTGTCTTTGATATCACCGGCTACTCCCCTCTTGTTCCCACAGACACCCCCACCCTTGTTTTTTTTTTTATCAGTTATCTTTCACTCCACTCCCTTCAAGTTGTGTTAGCTACTTTGTTAGCTACTTTGTGTGTACACAAACATATATACACACACAAACACACATTATTGATGATACAGATTTACGTTGTGATGCCATGTTGATAAATCTGCCTGTCCATAACATGTATTTAACACACAATTATATATATATATATATATATATATATATATATATACATACATACATACACACACAAACATACACACACAAACATAC